>NC_142937.1:43270092-43282592 GCF_046866305.1 Octopus bimaculoides | reverse complement strand
TGTGTGGGAGTAGAACTCTAATGTGAACCCCACTTAGACTTTGTATCAGTGTCCTTTGGGCGTGAAATATTTTCTTACTTTGAAGAGAAGGACCAATCATTGGGATGTGTCTTAGTTATGCTAAGGATATGCTTTCACTGTGGAGGCGCAATGGCCCAGTGGTCAGGGCAGCGAACTCGCAGTCATAGGATCGCAGTTTCGATTCCCAGACCGGGCGTTGTGAGTGTTTATTGAGCAAAAACACCTAAAGCTCCACGAGGCTCCGGCAAGCGATGGTGGCGAACCCTGCTGTACTCTTCCACCACCACTTTCTCTCACTCTTACTTCCTGTTTCTGTTGTGCCTGTAATTCAAAGGGTCAGCCTTGTCACACTGTGCCTGTGGAGTGCTCAGCCACTTGCACATTAATTTCACAAGCAGGCTGTTCTGTTGATCGGATCAACTGGAACCCTCGACGTCGTAAGCGACGGAGTGCCAACAACAATGCTTTCACTATAGGGGATCAACATTGCTAAAGAAACCCAGCATTTGGAGCAACTGTGAGTGAGGGCTCTAGGTGAATGCTGCTCAAGTTTAGTAGGGCTACAATGGTGTTTTCTTGATGTGAGTAGTGCTTGAGTTTTTTGCTCTTAAAAGAGATAACTTCTGAGGGAGAGAGAAAGAGAGAGAGAGAGAGAGGTGATGAGATATATGCTTTCAATACAAGAAGAGATATGGTCAAAGAAGTGCTGATGATTTGAGTGCAATTGAGTGTGGAATGTAATAGAGGAGGGAAGACATATTTGTGAGAATCCAGGAAGATCTTGAGCTTGAGTTTCTGGAACTTGTTATTGTTGAGATCTTGATAAAAGAGATGAGAGACAAGGAGGATGAAGTTCATGTATGCTTAGACACCATCTTTTAGAGAGAGATTTTAGAGTGAGAGGGTGTATTCTAGACAAAGGGGACGGGTTGTAGAAGGTGTGGAGAAATTTGTGTCTCAAAGAAAAATGGAATATGTGGTTAGTGTGTGAACAAGAAATGATGTGTGGTATCTACATGGAGAGATATCCTTCAATGTTTGATAAGAGGTATTTGTGTGTGTGAGTGTGTGTTTGTGTGTGTATACACATGCACACACATGCACACACACACACACACACACACACACACACACACACACACACACACATGTATGTCTATATATTTTGGTTATTAGGATTTACAAAGAATTGAAGCACATCAACATGTCGTGTGCTGCCAATTTGCTAGAAAGAACCATGCAGAGAGGACACTGAAGTAATCCATTATCAGCATAGAAAGCAATGGTGAATGAAACCCAGACACTGTTGTTTGGTAATTTGCAATTCCATTTGTTTACCAGTAATTCAATGAATAGCAGAAACCTTGATGTGGTGCAAAATATTAATAAATGAACAAATGAATGGATTTTAAATTTTGTGACAATTGTTTTGGTGATAATCATAATTTAATGTAAATATAATACAATATTTTGGATTATGTCATGCATTATGCAATTCTCATGCTCATCAGGCAATATTCAAAATATTTTACAACCTAATCTAAAAATACATACATGCATATATGCATATATGCATACATACATACATACATACATAAATACATACATACATACATACATACATACATACATAAATACATATACCCAGGCCTATTCCCTATTTTTTTAGGAGCGGGTAGCCACAATAAAACACACACCAGGCATTCCATTTATTTCCCAGCTCAAAGAGGCAAGCCCCATCCTATACTCAGCTCAAGACATAGAACACAACCCCCAATATCAGCAGTGGGGCCTGGCAATATATGCCGGTTTACCCCCTCTGCATCATGCTGGTTCCATACCCACTTTGAGCAACATCAAATTCACTCATCTATCCACAAATACTCTCTGAACTTTCCTATCATTTATAAACCCTCTTGCTTCTGTCACTCCAACACCTCTAACCACCAAAGCTTTCCTCACTCCATCCATCCACGCAAACCGATGTCTTCCTCTGGTTCTGCTTCCTACCACTTCATCCTTCATGACCTTCCTTATCATCCGCTCCTCATGCATCCTTTCCATGTGGCCAAACCACTTCACCATTCGTCTGTCCATTTTGATTGTTAGTTTTTCTCTCATTCCTGCTTGCCTTTGCACCCCCTCATTCCTCCTCCTGTCCATCCGTGTCACACCAACCATAGCCCTCAGACATCTCATCTCAAACACATCTAGTTACCTCCTTTCTGCCTCTCTCAGCCCCCACATCTCTGCACCATGTAACATTGTCGGCACAATCATGCCCTCATACACACCTCTTTTTGCTTTCATACTCAACCTTTTATCTCTCAGCATACCTTTCAAAACTCCAAGTATCTTACTCCCCTCCCTCACTTTGTATCCCACCTCCTCTGCCAACCACCCATCTCCCATCACGTGATCCCAGATACTTAAAAACACTCACTTCCTCTAACATCTCACCATTTATACTCACATCCATCCTACCAGCCATTCCATCTTTCGAACATCTCATCACCTTACTCTTAGCTACATTCACTTTCAGTTTCCTTCTCTCACACTCTCTTCCAAACTCTACTACCAGTCTCCTCAGCTGCTCTTCTGAATCTGTCACCAGTGCTGTATCATCAGCAAACAACAACTGCCTCACCTGCCATTTCTCTCTATTTGGGCTCCCTTACCAAAGGTTCTAGCAATCACCTTTCTCACCACACCATCCACATATAAATTCAACAGCCACAGAGACACCACACAATCCTGTCTTAGCCCCACCTTCACATCAAACCGCTCACTTACTTCACCATGCACCCAAGCACATGCCCTACATTATTTAATACATTAAATAAGGATTTTCAGTGAAACAATTTTCGCAAAATTTAAAATCCATTTGTATGTTCATTTATTAATAAATGTGTGTGTGCGTGTGCGCACGTGTGTGCATGTGTGTGCATGCATGTGTATGTTTATGTAAGTGTGTGTGTGTGTGTGTGTGTGTGTGTGTTTGTGTATGTGTGTGTGCCTGTGTATTTGAATATGTGTTTGTGTGTAAAGTGAGTATTGGCGAGATTTGTGAAATGGTTTGTCACCTTGGAATTTCATACTAAGAGTGGTTTATGTGTACTTGCAGCAGTAGTAGTTGTAGTAGCAGCAGTAGTAACAGCAGTAGTAGTAGCAGTAGTATTTTCTTGATATGTTGGTAATGAAAGTGTGGCTGTAAAAGTAGTAATGATGGTTGTAGTTGTGGAGGGGTAAATTGCTTGTATAACAACACTTAGGTATATACACTCCAGCCTCGGGCCCACAGATATATTATGTTAATGCAGTCTACTCAGCTGTAATGAGTAGCAGCTGAGTGCTGATGTAACCCCCTCTCTCTCACTCTCACACACACACACTCTCTCTCTCTCTCTCTCCCAGCAGCCATATCTGGAATGTTCTGCTGAGTCAGGGGTAGAAGGGGCAAGTGCATGTCTGCATCTGCTCCTGACTATATGGGTTCCTGAAACATAAGCAAAAATATGGCCCACTCTACCAAGTCATACACACAAGAAAGTAATAGTTACAGAAGTTAGTTAATGTCTCTATACTGAGCTAATACGCTTTACTCTTTTACTTGTTTCAGTCATTTGACTGCGGCCATGCTGGAGCACCGCCTTTATAGTCGAGCAAATCGACCCCAGAGCTTATTCTTTGTAAGCTTAGTACTTATTCTATCGGTCTCTTTGCTGAACCGCTAAGTTACGGGGACGTAAACAAACCAGCACCGGTTGTCAAGCAATGCTGGGGGCGGGGACAAACAGACACACAAGCACACACATACATATATATATATATATATATATATATATATATATATATATATATATATATATATATATATATATATATATATATACATATACGACGGGCTTCTTCCAGTTTCCGTCTATCAAATCCACTCACAAGGCTTTGGTTGGCCTGAGGCTATAGTAGAAGACACTTGCCCAAGGTGCCATGCAGTGGGACTGAACCCGAGGCCATGTGGTTGGTAAGCAAGCTACTTTATTTCATTTCAATTTGCCATAAAGGCAGTACATAGAGAGTAGCTACGGGCTGGACAAAAACATTAATGAGATGAAATGGATGATAAATATGATGGTATAATGAGAGAAGGTAAAAGCCGCCCGCCGAACTTTGCTTCTCTATAACACTGTTCTTTTTAAAATAAAATTTTCACATTGAGGCTATGAACCTCGTACATAAAAAGTCATAAATTAAGGCATTTGCCTCTTACGATTTTTCATTACAATATGAGGCACTCGTCCTCTTAGGTTTTTTCGCCCGATATAACCTTCGCTTCTCTCAAGCAACACGATGGGTCTGGGTCGGGCCACTCTTTAATATTGAATTCGCCGAGGGGGAAGGAATTCACCAACGCACTTATGTGCCTACTCGACATGACCTCCGCAGACACCTGCGGAGGCCAGTCCGGATCCTTAGTACAGGTGATGACACCCTCTCTATGACGCTTCCTTTTATTCACAAATTTTTGCAGGGCCCCTCCCTTTCGGAATAGGATTAGCCGATCCTTTTCCTCACAGGGTGAGCCCACAGCTTCTACTGTCGGCAGCACAATTCCCGCCGACCTGCTTTCCTCCGTTGGTGGCACAATTCCCACCAACGGAGTGTCGGGACACGCCGGCGGTGCACTATCGAGCATCGGCCGTGCCTCGTTCTTTTTTTTCTTTTTCTTTGGGGCCATTGGAGTAGGGCGTACTTCCGCCTTTGCTGGAAGGTCCTCCTCCTCCCCCACGATTTTCGGTGGGCAACCATTGTTGCCCACCTTCTTCCTTTTTTTTCCTTTTTTCGAGGAGGTTTCCACCTCCTCGACTACCTCCGTCTCTCCCTCCACTGGAGGACCAGAGGTAACAACATGTGTTAACTGTTCCAGGACCTTACTCTGGTCCTGGGGACAGTCTTTCTTGATATGACCGGGCTTCAGACACCGGTGGCACTTGGGTTTACGTCCCTCAAGAATTACCGGATATTTCTGGCCGTCCATCCTCAAAAAATCCGGAAATACCAGATCCCTGGCTGATTGGGTCCACAGGGTCAAAACCGCTTTTGCCCCAACCCAATCAGCTGTAGGTAACATTTTCACATTTAAGAGCTTGGCTCCACTGCCGCCCAGCCCCCATCGGATAGTATCCTCTATCCAATCAGGTTCTATACCGGGTGGCAGACCACAAATCCAAGACTTAGTTAATTTCTTCCCACAGTATGTGGGAAGAAACAGAATTTTTTCCCCTTCTAAGGGCTGGCTCGCAAACTTGCGAGCCACCTCAGGGGTGTCAAATAGCAACCAAACCGTCGCGTATTTGACACCCCTTGCCATAAACTTGATAGTTGGCAGATATTCTGCTAACTCTTTTTCAATTTCCACTTTGGGAAAGACCGTAATGGTGTCGAGTAACCTAGCGTAGGTCCGCAACACCACCGTTCTTTCCCTGAAATCATTTAACCACTTCTTGGGTGGGATAATCTCCCACTCCACAGCAGTGGCCTTATTTTTCTTTATGTTCTCTGCCATGGTAAAAATGTCCACATAAAAATTAAACAACGAAAAATTTTAAAAACAGGCAAAAAGAGAAAACAGTTCAAAAAAGCGGAAGAAATAAAATAAACAGTTCGTACTAAAAAAGTTCATAAAAGAAGGAGAAAGGAAATACAACAATTCAGAAAGAATAAATAAAATATAAAGTTCCAGACAGAATAAATTTTCAGGCCACAATGATACTCCGGCCCGATTTGATCCCGGCTCCGAAACAAAGTTCACAATATTCATTTGTAGTTCTCAATTCACGGCTTGAAACCAACAAACCTTTAGAAACTAAGTTCACAATTTTTGGAGGCGTATTACCTCCAAAACACTCTTCTCACCGCTAAGTGAGACATTAAGCACACCCACAGGCAGACAAATGCGTGGAATTCAGTGGAGACTCCCTGCTCGACATAAATATTAATAAACACGAGCAACAAACCCCCACTAAATCCCAAAAAACACAAAAGTCTTACCTGTAGTTGTACGTCAAAATTCACAAAAAGTTTTCTTCACTCAAAGCTGCTTTTTTTTTTTTTTTTTGACTCAAAGTCAAAACAAAAATTTTTGCTACTATGGGCAAGCGAACTCGCCTCCCACACACAGCGAATACAAAATTTGTTCGTACAACGAACACACAAAAAACTCGCCAAGGAAAGCAAAGATGCCACACCGCTGGACAACAATTTACTAAGAAATAAATAGAAGCAATAAATTGCTGCCCAGCTGAGCAACAAAAACGACTTACCCCTGCGAATTCTTCAATTTTTTCTTCTATAGACAGAGCCAAAACTCATGTCTATCTTCGTTCACAGCAAGTAGCCAATCTGGCGCACATGAGCAGTGAGCAAACCGGAAGTAAGCAAGCTACTTACCACACAGCCACTCCTGTGCCTTCTAATTTACTTCAAATGCATTCTTCATCTTTACAGGTCTCTTATTTGCCCTTATATGGAATATTGTCACATTTGGGATGCCACCCTAGCTGGTGTTCTTCCTTGGCTTGATTGAGTTTGAAAGAGATTTTCTAAATTTGTTGGTCCTGTTTTGTCTGTTAAACTTCAACTTTTCTCTCCTTGCCTGACCCTATCATGCTTAAGCCTCGCTCAACATATGGCTCAAAGCCACCTACTTCAATTCTGTGAGCTCATTCTGTTAAGGGGATCTTGTCTTGTGAGTTACTTGGTTTTGTGAGTCACTTGTGCTGGTGTCATGACACAGAATGGACTTGGTACACTCTGTTAAGTGGTTAGTGTTAGGAAGGGCAGCCAGGTATAGAAACCTTGCCAAAGCAGACATTTGAGTTCAACATAGCCCTCTGGCTAGTCTGATCCGGTCGGTTGAACCATCCAGCCCATGCCAGCATGGAATATGAATGTTAAATGATGATGATGATGATGATGATGATGATGATGATGATGATGATGATGATGATGAGGAGGAGGAGGAGGAGGAGGAGGAGGAGGAGTGGACTTCCATGGTCAGTGTTTGGCCAAATTTTCTTTCCTTGTATCTCCTCTCAAGGTTACTTCTCAAATGACTAACCTTTCAACTAATTCTCATCCTTTGTTTCAATGGAGTGTCTCTTTGTTCAAATAATTTTCTTCCCCAAACATGTATATTATTGAAATCTCTTCCTTTTTCTTGTTTCCCAGGTAAATATAATTATGACTCTTTTAAATTTTGTGTTAATCATTTTATGGTTTTTAAGGCTGCTTCTTATTAGAGATGTAATATTTATCTGTTAGAACAAACTATACTGTGGTAGATGCCATGAGAGAAACTCCAATATTGGCTTTTGGTGCAAAATGCACACTTGATTATGTCACTGGTGGGAAGATATCATTAGTAAGACCAAGGAAGGTCAAAATCACATGATTTGGTAGTCTTGGCACTGAAAGTGGTGGGGATTTATCTCCCAGTTAGTGATATAAAAAGTGTGCATTTGCATCAGAAGCCAATATACTCTTTACTCTTTTACTCTTTTACTTGTTTCAGTCATTTGACTGTGGCCATGCTGGAGCTCCAAATCAACCCCAGGACTTATTCTTTGTAAGCCTAGTACTTATTCGATTGGTCTCTTTTGCCGAACCACTAAGTTACGGGGACGTAAACACACCAGCATCGGTTATCAAGCGATGTTGGGGGGGACAAACACACACACACACATATACATATACATATATACGACAGGCTTCTTTCAGTTTCCGTCCACCAAATCCACTCACAAGGCTTTGGTCGGCCCGAGGCTATAGTAGAAGACACTTGCCCAAAGTGCCATGCAGTGGGATTGAACCCGGAACCATGTGGTTGGTAAGCAAGCTACTTACCACACAGCCACTCCTGCGCGGTTTTCTCTCATGGCAACTAGCACAGTATAGCTTGTTCTAACAGAACACCCATGTTTGAATGAGGATAAATATTACCTTTTGTATATTAATACTGCCTCTGTACTAATGAATGTTTTATTACAAGCTAACTGGCTAATTGCAGCTGTTCTGGTACTGATTTTCTATATATCACTGGCAGGGATATTTCTAGCAGTTGAGTGTCTATCTTTGATAAGACCGAGGAAGATCAAAATCACGTGATCTGGTGGTCTCAGTGCTGGAGTTGATGGGGATATATATCCCCACTAGTGACATAAACAAGAGTGCATTTTGCACCAGAATCCAATATAAGAGATTCTTTTTATGGTAACTACTGCTAATAAATACTTCTTATTAGACTTCTTTTAACCTTTTCTTTTGTAACATCAAGAAACTAAGAGGTTGCTTGTGACCTGATTTATTGTTGGTCAGTTACCACCCTTTGGCATGTGATTTCCAATAAGAAAAATAAAATGTTCGAACATATGTATATATGTACATATGTATATATGTACATATGCATGTGTGCAAGCATGAATGCCATTGCATACACACACACACACATTACACACACACATGCACTACATGCGCGCACACACACACACACACACATCTTGGCATGTCTGTACATGTGTATGCACACACTTTATTACATATTATAAGCTAAAACTTCTGGAATGCTTTACAGATTTTTCTCAATATCATTAATGGCCTGTAACTATAATCTCCTAATGACCTATGTCCATTCTAGTTTTGTGATGTCCAGACTCTCAAGACTGGTGCTGAGGCAATTAGTTACACATACAACTGTCTCAATAATTATAGTTACAGATATAATCTTTTCTACTCTAGGCACCAGGCTCGAAATTTTGTGGGAGGCAAGGGCCAGTCAATTAGACACAACTGGTACTTAATTTATCGACCCTGGAAGGATGAAAGGCAAAGTCGACCTCGGCAGAATTTGTAATCAGAGCATAAAGACAGATGATAAGCATTTCACCCGGCGTGCAAACTTTTCTGCCAGCTCACCTCCTTATAGTTGTAGATATAATGCTATTTGCAGATTCTTTATTAGTTTGGCATAAGTGTTTTCTTTTCCAATAATCCTTGACCCATTACCTCCCATAATTCTATAACTGGAATTTTTTTTATGAAGCTTTGATTTCTAGCATAAAACAGCCTTAGAAACATGCTGGAATGATCAAAATAACATTTCAAAATAGCATTTTAAATAGAAATAAGCGGGAAATTAGATGAAAAATGAGCAAACCTCATTTGAATATCAGAGAAATATACCTAGTAGATATAGTAAAAAGGTTAGATATGTGTAAATATTGACAGATAATTACGAAATTTGTAATTTTTAAGTGATCTCATATGAGATAACTGGTAGGTAGCGGGTTAATATTATATTGTAATCAGCTGGGCAACTAATTTCTGCTGTTGAGCACCTTTTATTTACTTAGTCTCTGATCATAATGTCTGGTCTGTTATGCTTGCATTTTATTGAAGTCATAAAGGGAGCAATTCACTAGTATTCTTTCCTGTTATGAGTAATTACACCCTTCAAATCACTGTTGCTATTTATATTTTAATCCTTAGGATTATCCTTTCTACAGATTGCTTTACACATTCTTTTGGTCACGACATCTTACCATTTAAAGGGGATAATATCATGATGATACTTTTGGACAGCTATTTAAGATGTGGGTGACATGTTCTGTGTTAACTCTTTGTATTAGTGTATGAATGTATGTGTTTGAGTGGTGTGTGTACTCATGTATGTATGTATGTATGTATGCATGCATGTATGCATGCATGTATGCATGCATGTATGCATGCATGTATGCATGTATGTATGTATGTATATTTAGAGCATCTGCTTTAAACATATAGTTGCAGATATAATCTTTTCTACTCTTTTCTATGTATGTATGTGTGTATGTGTGTGTTTATGCATGTTGCATGTATACAAATATGTGAGTGTGTGTGTGTATGTGTGTGTGTGCAAAATTTATGTGTACACATGTATAATTAAGTATGTATAAATGTATATATAGGACTCTTTTCTTTTCATTTCTTCAAATTTTTCTGATAATGGAGAGACTGGTTTCTAACAAAGATACAAGGCTCCATTCCTGAAATTTATTATATAAAAATGAAATAAAAGTGTAGAACAACATTTTGGATTTCACGAAAATTTGCAGATTTTTACTGTCACACTGACATATAGAAGTTGCAAAAAATATGCTATATGGTATTTCTCTTTGCTTGAAACCCCCAAGTTTTCCAGACTACATGACAGACATTTAGTAACATAATCGAGTGCATCAATAGGGAGGTCTTTGTTAATCTGGGGTGATCATTCATCTATGTATGTATGCAGAGGCTTGGACCAAATTATTTGAACATGATGGTCAATTGCCCATGCATGGAAATCTCTCTTCTCCTCTCAACTGAAGTTATCCAAGCTGAAGTCTGCTGATTTCTGCAAATACAACATGGCAGCAATGTTGTTGCAGGTGCTACTGTCAAAATGGTATTCTGTCTCAATGTAGGAAAGATACATCAAGACACCTTGCCTAACTTCCTCACAGTTCTGCTAATCCATCTCCTTTCATTGATACATTTTTATTGACCCTACAAAGGATAAAAGGCTAAGTTGACCATGGTCAGATTTGAACTCAGTGTGCAAAAGTCAAAAATAGAAGTACTACATGGAATTTTAATCCAACACTTTAATGACTGTGCCAATTTAATTTGCTGCCATTTGCACTAATGGTTATATCTACTGATGCAAATTTATAATCTTTATTGAACAATTGAAGGTTTTGATGCAGTTGATCGTAAATGTTCTCTTTCTTCCTAATTTTGAATTAAATGTGGTTACCAACGATCTATTGATAACCACACTAATGCATGATTTTTGTTTTCTATCCCCCAAAATTAATCTTACTCATCATAGTTTATTTTCTGAAATGTTTTATGGTGGGATACCCTACAAAACTCAGGCAAAGTGCTATCTCCTACAAAACTCATGGGTAAGGTATTCTTATTCTTAACTGGGATATTTACAGGGTCATGTGGAAGAAAGGAGCATCCCTGAGATGGAGAAAGACAAAATATTTATTGCAGGTGCATACACACACAAAACACACAGACGTTTCCTACCCACCTTGTGATACCTTCTCACACCTCTGTCATTCACCTTCTGTCCATTCACCCCACTCTTCTGTTCTCTGTACCATTCTATCTGTATAAAGTCATCATTGAATCTTATCTCTCTGATACATAACTATGAGGTATGATAGTGGAACTACTGGAGGTGCAATGGCCCAGTGGTTAGGGCAGCGGACTCGTGGTATAGGATCGCGGTTTCGATTCCCAGACCGGGCGTTGTGAGTGTTTATTGAGCAAAAGCACCTAAAGCTCCACAAGGCTCCGGCAGGGGATGGTGGCGAACCCTGCTGTACTCTTTCACCACAACTTTCTCTCACTCTTACTTCCTGTTTCTGTTGTGCCTGTAATTCAAAGGGTCAGCCTTGTCACACTGTGTCACGCTGAATATCCCCAAGAACTACGTTAAGGGCACATGTGTCTGTGGAGTGCTCAACCTCTTGCACGTTAATTTCACAAGCAGGCTGTTCCATTGATCGGAGCTACTGGAACCCTCGACGTCGTAAGCGACGGAGTGCCAACAACAACAACTGGAACTACTTATATTTTATATATCTGACCACCTCCATTTCTACACTAATAGTCAAAATTTTCTTCTCTTCATTTCGCTTATTCTCATCTCAATAACTCTTGTTTCTAGATTCACACTGTTCCCTTTTCTCACAGATCCTAATTTCTCCCATTGTCATTTTACCTGTAAGTCATCCCCTTGGTATTCCACATTGAATGGACGGATACAATATAAATTACCGAAATCGCTTTGGTGTTTTGAAGAAGAAAGGAACCTCACTAGAGTTGGCACCATAATAAAATGCACCCAGTATGCTCTGCAAAGTGTTTAGTGATTGTTTGGAAACAGTATAGAATTAGGAAGTGCTTTTAGACTTGAAGAGGACATGATCACTTCTCTGATGCTGGTATCATAAAATGCATCTCATACACTTTGTAAAGAGGCTGGTGATAAGAAAACATCTTACTGGAGAAACGAAGCATAAAAAGAAATGTAAGGGCATGACATTGTCCTCAGCCCCCATCTAGGGTTTGGCTTACACTATGACTATCTGTCAAACCCATGCCAGCAAGGAAAGCAGACATAAAAGGATAATACTAGAGCTGCTGCTGTTACTCTTGTTGCTGTTGCTGCTGCTGCTGCTGCTGCTGCTGCTGATGCTGATGATGATGATGATGATGATGATGATGATGTGTGTGTGTGTGTGTGTGTGTGTGTGTCTTGCGCAAATTTCCAGCTATAGGCTAGTAGCTAAATTTAGGACTAATAATTGTGTGTGTGCATGTATGTGCATGTGTGTATGTATGTGCATGTGTATATGTATGTGCATGTGTGTATGTATGTGCAT
>NC_142937.1:43235092-43265092 GCF_046866305.1 Octopus bimaculoides | reverse complement strand
AATTGTTCACAGATATGGAAACACACCTGTTTGTTTATAAAAATAGATATTAAACTAAAATAATTATCATCAGGTAATAATATTCATGTATATATATAATATATATATATATATATATATATATATATATATACATATGTATATGCATACATACATATATGCATACTTATATAAACATATGTGCATACATGCATGCACACATATCCACATGTATATGTAAACACACATACACACACACACACACACACACACACACATATATATAACCATAAATACATCACATATACACATATACATGCACACATGCATATGATATAGTCCAAGGTGTATACATCTAACCATATATATACAACTATACACATACATGCACGCATACAAAGACACATACACACACATATTCATAGACGTACATACATTTGACACACATATATCAGACATCTTTGTAAATTTAAAGAACTATGTGAACAAACACACACCAATCACATCACACCTTATGCATATGCACATTGACTATATACACACACTATATATATATATATGTGTGTGTGTGTATTTGTGTGTGTATGTATGTATGTATGTATATATATATATATATATATATATATATATATATATATATATATATATATATATATATCCATACACATATGCTCCATACATTATGCACACATACATCAATGGTAAATATATTAGTGATATTAATGTAGAATCTTCAATTGATCTTCAACAAAAACATGAAATTCTTTAGTATTTCAACAAATTATAGAGTGAATTCTGTCTTTGTGCCAGGCAATATATTATTGTAAATGTTCTTTTCAGTAAAAGACTGTCTCGTAGAGTTTGTTGTCACCGTTATCTCTTTCTCCATCACCACCACCACCACCATCATTATTAACAATATTGTATTTTTCACACCAATGAAACAACCTCTTCATTGTTAGAAGTAGTTACCAAAAATTTTGGACCTGAACTATATAGGTTTTTTTTTTGATGCACAGAATCCAAAAATGACATCCATTTATTACCATCATGTCAAGATTTCAAGATACTGGAACCATAGAATTTCATTGTATTTTTTTTTAATGAAATCGCTTGTGAGGAACAAGGCATAATATACAAACATAGGAATTGATTTTCCTTAAAAAGCAGAATGTTTCTTTAAAATTCTACTGAAAAACTAGAAAAATCTTAAAATTTCTTCAACCAAATTACATCGCTGATTATGCCTAATTTTTCATGAATTTGCATTTGGATGATTTTCTTGAGTGCTGAACCTCAGGAAGATCCTGAACCAAGTACCAGCAATAGTCTGCCATCATATCCAAGTCCCACCTGCATTGATAACTTTGTTCCATTGATTTTACATCCTGATGGAAACATACTCCTTACTTGTCACTAGTGTCACCAAGATTTTCAGGGAATTCATCAAGGAGGTTATGGAGAGAATGGAACTTTATGCTCATAATTGTTCCCAACTTTTGAAAGTTCTCCAGAATATCATTGACTATAAGCGTAGGAGTGGCTGTGTCGTAAGTAGCTTGCTTACCAACCACATGCTTCTGGGTTCAGTCCCACTGCGTGGCACCTTGGACAAGTGTCGTCTACTATAGCCTCGGGCCGACCAAAGCCTTGTGAGTGGATTTGGTAGACGGAAACTGAAAGAAGCCCGTTGTATATATGTATATATATATATATATTTGTGTGTCTGTGTTTGTCCCCCCAACATCGCATGACAACCGATGCTGGTGTGTTTACGTCCCTGTAACTTAGTGGTTCAGCAAAAGAGACCGATAGAATAAGTACTAGGCTTACAAAGAATAAATCCTGGGGTCGATTTGCTCGACTAAAGGCGGTGCTCCAGCATGGCTGCAGTCAAGTGCTGAAACAAGTAAAAGAGTAAAAGAGTATTATGGCATAGTTGGCTGCTTTCTCGTTGCCTAGAAATTATTACAAATGAATTTTACAATTATTACAAATGAATTCCATGCTCCTGCCTCAAAGAAATTCATTGAATTTACAAAATTCCCATCTTTTTCCAATTTTCTGATATGATGCCCATCAAATACTCCAGCTTTTAACTTTTCACTGCTCAGACCAGGAAATGTGCTGCAAATGTAGTGAAAACATGGTCCATCTTTATCCAGAGCTTTGAGAAACTGCTTCATAATGCCAAGTTTGATATGAAATGGGAGTAGGAGGATTTTTCCCAGTTGAACCAAAGGCTCTGCAACCACATTGAAAGACCCTAATGTTGGCTGTGACCTTTATTTTTCTCTGGCTCTGCAATCCTACATACATAGAAATAAAAAAAAAAACATGGGTATTTGGTGTATCCACTTGGTTGTGCCAGGAGAGCAAAATGTCCACACATGTCACCCACTGATGATTGGGGTGTTTGGGTGTCTTGAAATCCAGACAAATGAATTCCATTTTTGGATTCAGCATATCAAAAAGCCTTCAAATCAGGTAAAAATGTTCTCACAACAAAATACCTGTCAGATTGTATTAATTACTCTGTTAAATGTAATACTTATTTATTCACATTGTTTTGAATTAACTATGCATTATCTTATAGCTTTGAGATTTCAGTAATGTGGTTGCTTATTTTTAGAATAATGTTGCAGGGGAGATGTGAGAGGCTGCTTTTAGCTGGTTTGAGCCTTGAATGAGTATAATATGCAAAGCATGATACGGCTGGTATTAATGTTAAAAGGTTAAATCTTGAATTTTAGGACAATAAGATCTTCAATAAAGGTAGAGTAACTTTAACTATAAACCATAAACAAATGTTTCTGTCAATATCTTAGGTTATCTTTTATCTTTTACTTGTCTCAGTCATTAGAACCACTGCAGAATCACTGAACTATGGACCATAAACAGACCAACACCTATTGTCAAGGGGTGGTTAGAGACAAACAGAGACTAAACACACATGCACACACACACACACACACACACACACACACACACACACACACACACACACACACACACATACAACAGGCTTCTTTGAGTTTTCATTTACCAAATCTCCCCAGAAGGTTTTGGTTCACCTGAGGCTATAGTGAAAGACACTTGCCCAAGGTACTACACAGTGGGACTGCACCCAGAATCATGTGGTGGGGAGGCAAACCTTTTACCGCACAGCTATGCCTGTGTCTATATTCATGGAATTTTTTTTTATCTAAGAGTAGGTTAAATAGTGAGATGTGTCTTGTGAGTATTTCTCTGTACAATTTTGTAAATTTACAAATATACCTGATATATGTGTCATTATAATTGTAAGTCTGTGAGTGTATTGGGGTGTGTGGGGGGTGCGTTTGTGTGTGGGTTGCTTTTTTAAGTGTTTATATATATACACTTTTGGGTGCAGCTATGGCTGTACAGTAAGAAGCTTCCTTCCCAACCACAGAGTGGATTTAGTAGATGGAAACTGAAAGAAGCCTGTCATATATATATATATATATATATGCATTTGTGTGTCTGAGTTTGTCACCCTACCATCGCTTGACAACTGATGGTGGTGTGTTTATGTCCCCATAACTTAGCAGTTCAGCAGAAAGAGACCGATAGAATAAGTACTAGGCTTACAAAGAATGAGTCCTTGGGTTGATTTCTTCAACTATAGGTGGTGCTCCAGCAGGGCCACGGTTGAATGACTGAAACAAATAAATGAATAAAAGAATAAAAATGCGTTTACACATGTAATTATGATATATGAATATTGATTCTTAAACAATAATTACATCAGAATGTCCCATAAGTAGGACATTTTATGACCTTTGTCAACTATTTATTGAGAGTGATAGACTGGCTGAATCATTGAAGTGCTGGGAAAATGATTAAGAAGGGAGATCATCTAGGGTCGTAGGACACCTGATATTTCCACTACAAAATGTTCAAAAAGGAAATTATAGAAGAATAAAGGTATAAGATAGAAGCAGAGAAAGCAGGAGGAGGAGGAGGACCATAGAAAATAATGAAATTGGCCATTTTGTCATGCTGGCAGGCATACAATCCATATTTTCTTATGGTGACTCCTTTCCATAATTTTCTGTGAATTGCCCTAACAACATCTTTCAGTTTTCCTCAATCCAAGATTCCCATATCCCACTTTCTTGGATGGCTGCGTGGTAAGTAGCTTGCTTACCACCAACCACATAGTCCCGGGTTCAGTCCCACTGCGTGGCACCTTGGGCAAGTGTCTTCTACTATAGCCTCGGGCTGACCAAAGCCTTGTGAGTGGATTTGGTAGACGGAAGCTGGAAGAAACCTGTCGTATATGTATATATATATATATATATATATGTATGTGTGTGTGTTTGTGTGTCTGTTTGTCCCCCCAGCATCGCTTGACAACCGATGCTGGTGTGTTTACGTCCCCGTAACCAAGCGGTTCGGCAAAAGAGACCGATAGAATAAGTACTAAGGCTTACAAAGAATAAACTCTGGGGTTGATTTGCTTGACTATAAAGGCAGTGCTCCAGCATGGCCACAGTCAAATAAATGACTGAAACAAGTAAAAGAGTAAAGAGTAAGAGTAATACTACTAGTAATAATGAGAGAATAGATACCTGCCATTTATGTGGTGCAGAAAGCTCTCTATATCTTTCTATATCTTGTCATTTTCACTGTAATGCTCTCTGTAAGTGCTTTAATTTATCTGTCACATTTTAGAATTTTCACAAAGCTATATTGCAGAAGACACTTACATTTTAGAGAAAGCAACTGTAAGAGAAGCACATTTTGATTCAGTAACCAACACTTTTAAAGTGGATCCTTGATATGCACTGTATTTTAAAAGAAGATAGCAACTAACTCTTTGATGTCTCCCTCAGTTCCAGTCAAAATCTGAAAATTTCACAGAACGATCATCATCATCATCATCATCGTTTAACGTCCGCTTTCCATGCTAGCATGGATGCCCTTCCTAACGCCAACCACTCAGAGAGTGTAGTGGGTGCTTTTATGTGTCACCTGCACGAAGTCCAGTCAGGCGGTACTGGCAACGGCCACACTCAAAATGGTGTCTTTTATGTGCCACCCGCACAAGAGCCAGTCCAGGGGCACTGGCAACGATCTCGCTCGAAAATCCTACGAAGGCCAGTCAGGCAGTACTGGCAACGGCCATGCTCAGAATGGTGCATCTTATGTGCCACCCGCACAAGAGCCAGTCAAGATCTCTTGAAAAATATCTTTCATACAAACACATTTTATTTCTTCATTAATTAATTAACTGTTAAGATTATTAACATAAGTGCAAATATTAGATAATTATAAGTACTAACTTCAGACAGAAAAGACAAACAAGCTCACTGAATAGATTCGCATTTTAGATCGATTATTTGCAGTGTGACAGTGTTAACATTTACACTACAGAAACTTTGCTTAAATCTGTTTTTATTCTTTTAAGTTTTAAATTCAATTATTTTATTTTAATTGTATTTGTGTGTGCGTGTGCGTGTGTGTGTGTGTGTGTGCGCGCACGCGTGTGTGTGCGTGTGTGTGCGCACGCGTGTGTGTGTGTGTGTGTTTGGTTGAAATGTTAGGCCACTAGACAGCTTTAACATATAAAATTTTATCCCTTTTTGTTATGAGTCCCTTTATGTTAAGGTATAACTTTTATCTTTATCTCTCTGTGGTTGATTATAACATAAGTAGTAGGCAAGTTCTGAAGTTCATTCAATTGACGAAATGCATTTCTTATAAATGTCATCAAGTGCTCATGTGAGAAATCAATATTTCAAACGTGTGTGTGTGTGTGTGTGTGTGTGTGTGTGTGTGTGTGTGTGTGTGTGTGTGTGTGTGTGTGTGTGTGTGTGTGTGTGTGTGTGTGTACATTACTAAATGTTGAACAAATGAGAAAGAAATGCTTAATCCATGTTATAAAGGATATGGTCTTTATTAAAACTGAAGCTGAAAATTTCTTACAACTTGAGTTTTATGCCAATGTGATCTTCAGACACAGGGTATGTATTCTTCCAGAGTATCCATGTGTATATCGTGCCATATTCTATAGGTTTCTTAGTTCGTTAGGAGTGTTCAACCTCATATTGCCCATTTAATTGTATATTGCTTAATTTTAAATGACTATACAATGAGTTAGACACCCAAAGTTCACAGTGGCATGGAACTCAAGTGATAAACCCTCAACTTCAGATTTAGCATAAAAATTATATATACATGTGTGTGTGTGTGTGTGTGTGTGTGTGTGTGTGTGTGTCATTGTACAGTTCATGCTTGAAAAACTGAGGGAAATATTTACCTTGCATGGAGATGGGGGTTGGCTACGGCAAGAGGATCCCGCCATGGAAAAATCTGACTCAACAAATTTCATCTGTTCCATTTGAGCACAGAAAAGTTAATATTAAAATGATGATTTTTGTCATCAACTTTATATTTATGTCTATTTTTTTTTTTGCGTGTTTGTGCAGGTTAGACAAGGCTTTTTGAGACAGTATTCTACAATTGGATCCCCTTTCTAAAGCCAATCCATGTTGTCTTCTTGCAAAGTACTTTTTATTCCATAGAGCTTCAAACATCAGAACTGCTGATGTGTGAGATGTATTGTTTAGGATGTGCAGACAGGTGCACCTGCTGGCCAAAAGGTATTAATGTGAAGATTGACAAATCCCTTAACCCCTTGGGGGTTGTTGGGGCACTACAGTCATGCAGCATATCTAGGGCAAGAAAGCCTGGTGGAGCCCATCTCTCTCCAGGCTAAACTCATTTTTACAGCTGAGTGGACTGAAGCTACATGAAATGAAGTGTTTTGCTCAAGAACACAATCAATCACCTGATCCAGGGATTGAAACCACAATCTTACAGTTCATAATCCAACACCCTAACCAATAAGCAAAGTGCCTCTGCTAGTGGTACTCATTTCTACAGCCTAGTGGACTGGAGCAATGTGAAATGAAATGTTTTGCTCAAGAGCACAATGCATTGCCTGGTCCAGGAATTGAAACCACAATCTTATGATCGTGAGTCCAATACTCTAACCACTAAGCCACGTGCCTCCATAATGTGAAGATACATTGAAATAAATACACACACGCACACATTTTTATGCAGATGGAAATGCAATGCCCAAAACCCTTTACAAAGCATGTGAGAATGATCAAGAGGACATCCTCACACTGAAGTTCTAGCTCGAATGCTTGCAACAGAGTGGCACCCAGAATGTCAGGTGATGATGACAGCCAATAACAAATTGCACCCAGATTGTTTGGTACTGGTCTTAATCCATTGGGTAATGGGTTAGCTCTACCATCTAAACAGGTCATAGTGGGATTTGAACTCTGAGTGCACAAGGCTGGAGCTAATACCGTGAGGTATTCTATCACTTCCTTTAAATGGCTGTCAATTCAATATATATGTATTGAAATTTTTCATCATCCTATATTAAATGTATGAGACACTATCACGTATATATATATTTCATATGTGGAACTCTCCCTTGCAGTATTGTATGCCTTATTCAGCAAGCAAATAAGAAAACATCTACAGGATAACTCCACTTGCAAGATGTAGCAACCAAATATCATGCAAAATTTCCCTACTATCTTAAGAATATAACATTGAATGGTATATGTGTGTAAGTCCATGCATGTGTATGTGTGTGTGTGCGCGAACACAAACACACTAATATATGTGTGTACATATGCACACTGTATATATGCATGTGCTTGTATGTGCATATGTATATATCCCCTTCTCTTTCTTTCTCTTTCTCTCTCTCTCTATATATATATACATATATACACACGCACACACACACACAAACACACACTCATATATATTAAATTATATGTTGGTGTATGTGTTTATATATACACACACACACATATGTATACAGAGAGAGAAGAGAGAGAGAGAGAGAGAGAGAGAGAGAGAGAGAGAGAGAGAGAGAGAGAGAGAGAGAGAGATGTAATATACTATGAAACAACTCAAAGCCAAACTGTTTGGTCTGTCTACAATTTGAATAATAAGTCTTTGATCAAATTATATCTGAATTTCCTATCAATAAATGAAGAGAATCTTTCAATAACATAGACATAAAATATACGTGCAGCTCTGATTTATATTCCTAATTGATATAATTGTTTATCACAAGATAAATATAGGGTTAACATGATAGGGAGTATCATTGCTCCTCTGCATGTTATTATATCTATGTGACATACTTTTAATTCTGACTTAACTGCATTTACTTATTATTAGAAACATTGCCGTATGGGATATATATGTAAGCTAAGAGACAGGTTGAACTCTGATTGAACTAGATCTGCTATCCTAAACATTACCTTGTTATTCTGAGGCACAACAGTGTTGATATTTTAATATATTTAAGCATTAGATTTAAGCATTTGTCTCCATACTGTTTTCTGTTAAGTTTGTATATATCAAGGACTCCCATCTTCCCCCACAAACCTGAAGTGAGTTAGAAAAAGAAAGATAATCTGTTATAATTTTCCATTCAAACCAATTGTTTCTGCTAATATAGCTAAGAGCTTCCTGTCCTTAAGTAGCTAGCATTTCCCTAGAACCCATGGATATTATAAATTTTTCACTTCCCATAATGTTAAAGTAAGCTATTCCTGTTTAGATAACATCACTTCCAGCATTGCCCACTATAATGGAAACAAACATACATCCACACAATCTCTGCCCCACACTTCCATCTGCAACTCTTGGAATCTTACCAGTTGTCCACTAGGAGGATTCTAACTCACAAAAGCCATTGGTCACTCTATGACTGGCCATATAATTAACTTCCTATAAATATATATATATATATATATATATATATATATATATATATATATATAGATAAAACTTACTTGGAAATGGGTGTGTGGCATTCGATCATATAATAAATGCCCATGTAACAAAGTCACGTCTTGTCCCTACCTTCAAAACGCAGAGTAGATAAAACGGGACAATTAACGAAGGGAATGTTCTTTATGTTGCCTGTCTCGTTTCTCTGTTTTTTTGCTTCTTTCGTTGTTCGAAGAAAGTTTGTTTTCTATGTTTTTGTTTCTTATGTTCTCGTTTCTCATTTTGTCTATGTTTCTTTGATGTCCTGTACTCATATATATATATATATATATATATATATATAGGTAAGTGGTAGGTTTGCCTCAATCCTTACCCTTCAACACTCTGAAGAGATCGGCCAAACTACTGGCTGCATCGAAACGTACGTAAGTGACTAAGACATAATATACAAAATGACTCATTACATAACCTAAACCTCCACACTGACTCATTTCACAAGTTCCACATAATAAAACAACGGCTATCTAGTCCAACGAAAATGCTTTTTCTTGTATTTGTTGCTCCATTCTCCAAGTAAATATATATATATATATACACATACATACATATATATGTAGGTATGTACATATATGTATGTATATATGCATATATTTATATATTATTTATGTTATATATATATATATATATATGTATATGTGTGTGTATGTATATATACACATAAATATAAATGTATATAGCTATACATACAAATGTATATGCGTGCGTGTGTGTGCATGTGTGTGTAGGTGTGTTTGTGTGTGTGTGTGTGTGTGTGTGTGTGTGTGTGTGTGTGTGTGTGTGTGTGTGTGTGTGAAATATGTTAGCAATCAGTCTAAACAATTGCTCAGTCCATCTCCGTATGTCTAGCAAGAATGACTAGATATTTTTGCTAGATTTGCTGAAACAAAGAAAGCTGTCTGCCGATAGATAATAAATATATCCTCTCTAGCCAACGTTTGTATTCAATACTTATTTGATCAATGGTCCTTCCCACTCTGTACCAGTGCTACAACACACAGACATACTCACACATATATATTGCACTATTATTAATGCTTAGTATCAATTATATCAATGATATATAGTTGTTATGCAGAAAAGGAAAATATAAACTATAAAGTATAATATACAATACACAAAATAAACATAAAACAAAAATTATGTATGTAGAGTTAGTTATCCTCTCCTTTTTCAATTTATTCTCCCTTACTGCTCATACGGTTTTATTGTCTGTTGATTGATAAATTTATACAAACTTTAGGTTAACTTATTTACTTATGGAATCACTGCCATTGGTTATTGCACTTGTATGTATGTATATATATATATATACACACACACACACAAATATATATATATATATATATATATATATATATATATATATATATATATACATACACACATACTCACACACACGCATATGTATACACACACACACATATGTATGTAAAGAGAGAGAGGGAGGGAAGAGAGATAGAGAGAGATTGATAAATTTATATATACACATGTGTATATGCATGCGTATATGTATGTGTATACATATATGTATATAAAGACATACACATACGTGTGTGTGTTTGTGTATATAAAATATTTACCTTAGTGTGTGTGTTTGTGCATATAAAATATTTACCTCTGTGTGTGTGTTTGTGCATATAAAATATTTACCTCTGTGTGTGTGGGTGGGTATTTCTATGCATTTATAAGTGTGTGTATGAGGTTTTTATATAGAATATCTGTCTATCAATCTATATTTATAAATCCTAACTACACACAAACGCACATGCTCACACACACAATTAGGTGTACAAGTCGTACAGATTAAATATTCATCTTAATGTTAATACTAGTCTTGCATTATTGAATGTTTAACCGGCACAACTATCACATTTGATTATTCAGTCATAATAACCCGGATTTGCGAGGTATCCATGGCTGCTAAATAAAGTTGATTTCTTCTTCTTCTTCTTCTTCTTCTTCTTCTTCTACTTCTTCCCCATCTTCCTCCTTCTTCTTCTTCTTCTTCTTCTTCTTCTTCCCCCCATCTTCCTCCTCCTCCTCCTCCTCCTCCTCCTCCTTCTTCTTCTTCTTCTTCTTCTCATCATCATCATCCTCACCACCAACCTCCCCCCCCCATTCTGCATCACTTGTCAACATTGACTCCAAGTCGAAGGCAAATTTCTCTCCAGGCTATGCGAGATGACATTACGCATGCCAGCTCTGAGACAGGGCACAGTTCTGAGTTCTGCATAAATTCATTGACATATGTCATGTGGATCTGACCACCAGGCTTGAACATCCCCATGGGGTTATAGAAAGAAAAGTGCTGTGACAGGGTGACTTGTTTGACAAAATGAGTGGCCTGTGAATTATTGTTGTCTTTGTTTGATTATCTGGCTGATGGACAGTAAAGATCCATGTAGTGACTTGTTTGATATGAGGTCAGTATAAGAATTGTTGAAGGCCCTGAGCAGAATTTGAATGTATGTGTTGTCTTGTGAGCACTGTTGGGTACTGTGAGAAACCAGTATTCAAGACCACAGAGCAAAATAGATTTTACTGTAGCACAAAACAGGCATAGCATTAGATCATGTGACAGTTGTGGTGCTTTTCAAATATTCCATAGCTTATCAGATGCTGGCTGTGTAAATGTGGCAAAATTAGTGTAACAACAAAATTGTCTGTGGGAGTTGTGTTGACTGCTGTTGAGCAGCTTTTTAAAGTGGAATTTCCAGTCAGCTAGTCATTTTTGTGAGTTACTTGTCTTTATTTTTCATACTAGCTTAGATTTTCAGCTAAACAAGTTGTCTATAGCTTTCCATGCTGTGCTGATTTGCCTGTTGTCATCTACTTCTTTTATACTGTTGATTTGATCTTTGATGTATGCTTTTAGGTTTGCAGTGTACTGCTGAGCTAAGGCTAAGGACGAGACCGTAACAACATTAAATGTTGCAGTAGCTTTGTTTTGCAACTGCCAGAGGCTTCCTGAACTTTGGCATTTCTACAGGGATCTTTCTTGCTTGAGAGTCAGATGGTAGGGACACATTGCTCAGCAGTGCATTCCTCCAAGTGGTTAAAAAGTTCTACATTGAGTTCAGTGAGTCTACTATTGTATGTTATAACATAGGATGTATCTGAGGCAGACAGAAGGGACAATATATATATACCTAAGTGGGTTTTTGCTCTTTAGTTGATATGAATGAAGAATGAGTTTTATCATGGTAATAAGGATTTGATGATTTGATTTGAATGGATGAAATGTGTAGGCATTGCAATCTGGATAGAATTATGACACTCTTAACAACAGACAATGTGTCGATTTTTGATGGTGTTTCTTGTGGGCCTTTGTGCATGAAAACTTTGCCATAGTGCTTGCAGAAAACTGTGCAGAGAAGAGTACAATCATTGACATAAAATTTGAGAAGCTATCAGAGTGTGGACAATGGACATTAAATGATGATGATGACGATTGTATGTATATATTACTGTGAGCGCCCATGTCTGTGTGTATATCTTTATATATATTTATATTTTTCTGGTTTTTCTTTATTGCAGGTTTTGTGAACTGCTGTGGTAAATATGGAGGCACTGATGGCACAACCTTGTGGACAAATATATACGCAAGCTTAGTTACATATGAATGCATGACACACACATATATGTGTATTTGAACACACACAAACACACACACAAATGCACACACACACAAACACTCATGCACATGCACAACTACTCGCACAAACTCTTATAACAAAGCATAAGAAATAGCAGGCATATATATATATATATATATATATATATATATATATATATATATATATATATATATATATATAGAGAGAGAGAGAGAGAGAGAGATAGAGAGATGTGTGTGTGTATGTATATGTATATATAGTTATCAAGAGCTCAGTATATATTTCAGATAATTGAGGTCATCATTAGTTATTGATGACAGTGGCTTCATGCCTCAAATATGTACCCTTATATCAACCAATATTACTGCACCTGGCTGCAGAACTGGCTGGTGTGACTGTCAGAGGTGCTGTGTCCGGTTTGTTGTTACACTGGACACATCCTATGGCCAGTCTTGGTCTTGTAGCACCTCAACCAATTACCAGATTGAATCATGTTAGCCAAACTTCAAAGTGTGGTCAGAGGCGGTGGTGGAATGGGGGAAGGCGGGGCTGGAAGAAGAGGAAAAGAAAGAAGTGGTGGTAGTGGTAGTGGTGGGGGAGTTAAGAATAGTTGTAATGTTGTTGTGGGTGGTGGCGTTGGAAATGGTGGTGGTGGTGGTAGTGTTGTTGGTAGAGGTAGGGGTTGGAGTGTGCAAGAACCAAAGGAAGAGGTCAGAAATAGTGGTAGTGGTAGGAGTTGTGGTAGTGGTAGAAGTGGTGGTAGTGGTAGGGGTTGGAGTGTGCAAGAACCAAAGGAAGAGGTCAGAAATAGTGGTAGTGGTAGGAGTTGTGGTAGTGGTAAGAGTGGTGATAGTGGTAGGAGTGGCGGTGGTGGTGGTGGTCGTGGTGGTGGTGGTGGTAACATTGCAGATGTCCAGAGTGTGAACTCCAATTATGAAAGTCTGGAGTCTGACCGTTATAGTGAAGATGTCCAAAATAATGTAATTGACATCAGTAATGTCGGTAGCGTTAGTCGGTGCAATAATGACGACAACAACAACGAAAGCAACAACAGCGTCAACAACAAAGACAATAACAACAGCAACAACACTGACAACAATGTCGGCAATGACCACAGTATTGGAAGCAGTAGTTGTGGTGAGAGTAACTATAATAGTGTCCGCAGCAGCAACGTAAGCAGTAGTAGCTGTAGTAGTAGTATTAATGGGAACGGTACTAATTGTGGTGGTAGTAGTAGTAGTAGTAGTTGTAGCATGAGGAAGAAGAACAACACTAACAGTGACAGTAGTAACATGTATAGCACGTGCAACGATGTTGAGCATTTGTGTGACTTGTCCGAGTCTGCAGCAAGTTATACAACGACAGATGCATCACTTACAAAATCTGCACCAGAAAGGTGCATAACCCCTTCAACGCCAACACCAACACCAAGTACAACTACAATTAATACCACCACTACCACAGAAACAAACACAAATACTACTACTACTGCTAATAATTATGATAACAATAATAGTAATAATAATAATAATAATAATAATAATAATAATAATAATTCTACTTCAACAAGGGTGAGGAAGTTTACATGTCACAGTAATGGCAGCAGCAGCTGTAGTAACAGTTGTAGTAACATGTGCAGTTGCAACAAGACCAACAGTTGTTGCAACAATCAGGTGCAACCAATGTGTGCAGAAGTTTCTTTCAAGAGTAAGAGTAATACTTATAGCAACAAGTGCAGCTGCAACAGCAATGATAACAACAACATCATTGATAGACAACCACCGCAAGATAACATTACTTTGGATGGTGCCGTAAAGCGGCCCAACAGTAGGACTAGCGTCGAAACCAAAAAAATCCATAACCATGTCGAGGCCCTAAAAGACATGGAACCAAGTTTAGTTGTTGCTAATTCTAAAGCTTCAACAATGCCACCGAGTACAGCATCTGCTATTGTAGCAGCAGCACGTCGAACTCAGTCATACAACCACAAAACTGTGCAAACTGCAATGATTCAGAAACCACCCGAGAGACGGGTGACAGCATTTGAAAGGATATCCACGGATTTGGAAACAAATCCAAAACTCATCCGAGAACTTTCACTTGGAAAGAGGATTGGTTTTTATCGGATCCGAGGAGAATTGGGCAGTGGTAATTTTTCATCAGTGAAGCTTGGCATTCATACTTTGGTAAAAGGTAAGTTCTACAATCTACATATATTTCAGAAAAAATTTTTTAGTTAAATAAGTAGTACCATGAAGTTGTGATGGAAAAATAAACAAACTTTAGGTTAAAGTAGTTGTATGCTGTCAACTTAATGTGACAGTCCCCTGAAGGGAATAATACTACTGTTGGTTAGACCTAGGAAGCTGCACCGCTTCCTGTCGGCCTTGACACATTTCAGGAATGTGCAGCTTCCTAGGTCTAACCAACAGTAGTATTATTCCCTTCAGGGAACTGTCACATTAAGTTGACAGCATACAACTACTTCATCGTATCACTACTGCATAAATCTCTCTGAGAGATTTAGAAATGTATTATTTCTAAACTTTAGGTTAGTTGAAATGGATTTGGGTCAGCTTCTAAAGACAATTACACTGCAGTTTACCATGAAGGAAAAATGGACCACCAGATATACATTTCTGGCTCTTTTACCATCTTCAGTAGCGGATACCAAAGAAAGGTAATTCTGAGCTGACAGAAAGCCTTAGCTTCATAATAAATCTGTAAATACTAGTTACTGATTTGTGCTAGTAGACTGCCTGGTTTGATCAAATACATAAGTAGTAGTGCAAAGCAGTGATGGAAAATAAACAAATATTTGGTTAGTTTAAATATGTATGGGACATATTTCAGCTTCTGACTCTTCGCAAGTCTTCCAAGACTGATGAAAGGTATCCTCAAACTGGAGGCATGGCCCAAATGATGCAACAGAGTGAACTACACTAAAGGTAAGGTGCAAAGCATTGGTGTTAAACTGAGTGATGGTTTAAGTCTACTACCTCAGTAGGACATGGTAGGATTTGAACTCAGATTGTAAAGAGTGAAAACAAGTACCACAATGCATCTGGTTGAATGTTCATATTGTTCCATTAAGCTACCATCCTGGATTGGTATGTTTTTATTAACCTTGAAGACTAAATCAACCTCAGTAGGTTTTGAACTCAGAGCACTGAGTATGACAGCGAATCCTGAGTGGGTATGTATGTATGTATGTATGTATGTATGTATGTATAAATGCCATGTATCCATTTCCAAGTAAGTTTATCTTAACCTTTTTGATGTGACTATACTGTTTTCTCCCCATCCTTCTCTAATTCCCTTTTTCTCACCCTCACCATTTTCTATCTGTCTGTCTGTCTGTCTGTCTGTCTGTCTGTCTGTCTGTCTGTCTCTCTCTCTCTGTCTGTCTGTCTGTCTCTCTCTGTCTGTCTGTCTGTCTGTCTCTCTCTGTCTGTCTGTCTCTCTCTATCTGTCTGTCTCTCTCTGTCTGTCTGTGTCTCTGTCTGTCTCTCTGTCTCTGTATGTCTGTCTCTCTCTGTCTGTCTCTCTCTCTCTGTCTGTCTTTCTCTCTCTCTCTCCCCTTCTTTTTCCTTTTCTGCCTCACGTTGCTCACATGTGACCATTGTCCAACTTTCTTTTCCTCACATGACCATCTTTCTTTTCCTATGTGACCTTCTAAAGACTGGACATCTTCCATCCCTCTCTTCTATCTTTCCTCTTTTCAAAGAAAATATTTCTTCCAGCATTCACTATTTTCCTCTCGTTCTGGTCTAACGACCCTCCATGTTTGTTTTCGATGGGTTTCCTTGTATGTCTCCACTGTCCTGTTTTTGTTCCCAACTTTGACCTTCCATAAAATCCAAAAGTTATTTTGGAAGTTATGGGAACAACTGTCTTCAAAGATTCATATTGTCGCTGAATGCTCAAAATGGTTTGTAGATAGACAACCGACAACTGATAAAGGGTCGTTCTTTGTGTTACTTGTCCTGTTTCCAATTTTCTTTCCTCTCATTGTTTGTGTATTTAAATTTAACTCGCTTGCTTTTGTACTGTGTGTTGTTTACAGTTGGTGATGTCCTGTGCCCATATATGCATATATATATATATATATATATATAGTTCAAAAACACAATAACAAAAAAACAAAAAAACAACAAAGTGAGGACGTGATATGGATAGTATTATTGGACGCTCAGGAAAGGAAAGAGAGAGTGTATGACGTATCGGGCGTAGCCCTTCGTCGGAAAGATGGAAAGTTCGGAGAATGGAAGAACGGAGAAAGAGGAAAATGGTACCGATGCCCACGAGGTTACATGATGAAAAGACCGGAAGAGGAGGTGGTGGGGGAAAAGTTCTTTCTAAGATGGGAGAGTGAAAAAGGGAGATGAATATCGGTGCGCGTGCGTAAGTCTGCGAGTGTGTGTGTGATAACAGAACGTGTGTGCGCGTATGTAGGTGTGTGTGTGTGTGTGTGTGCATGGTTTGGTGGTTTATCTGTTAGTGTGTTTGTGTGTGTGTGTGTGTGTGTATGACGTAGTGGAAGAAATTAGTAGCAGGACTGGTTAGTGGACGCTGTAGACAGTGTAGGTAGAAGGTCAACAGGTGGTTGTTTGGGTGTGTGTGTGTTCGTGTTTGTGTGGGGTTGTCGGTGTTAGGTACGTGTACGTGTGTGTGTGTATTTTGTATGTGCGCGTGTGTGTATGTGTATGTTTTCTGTGCGTGCGTGTGTGTTTGTGTGTATGTGTATGTGCGTTGCTGTGTACGTGTGTGTGCGTGCGTTTGCTATTGTATATGCGTGTGTTGTTTATGCCCATGTGTGTATGATTGTATGCGTGTCTGTGTGAGTGTGTAGTGTTGGTGAGAAGTGTGTGTGTATGTGGGTGTGTGCGTGTGTGTGTATATGTGTGGATGTGCGTGTGTGTGTGGGATTGTGAGTGTTAGGTACGGGTGTGTGTGTGTGTGTATGTATGTCTGTATGTGTTTCCGTGTGCGCGTGTGTGTATATTTTTTGTGCGTGCGTGTATGTGTATATTGTGTATGTTTTCGTGCGTGCGTATGTGTTATGTATATGAGTGAGTATTGTGTATGTGAGAGGTGTGTGTGCATGTGTGTATATGTGTATGTGTGCCTGTGTGTATATGTGTATGTGTGTCGTGTATGTGTGTATGTGTGTGTGTGTGTGGTTTTATGTATGTGAGGGGTGTGTATGTGTATGTTTATGTGTGTGCGTGCGTATGTGTGCCAGGTATGTGTGTCATTTTGTGTGTGCACTCCTGTGTGTATGTGTGTGCATGTGTATGCGGCTGTGTATGTAGGCGTGCGCGTATATATGGGTGTGTGTGTGTGTATATATGTGCGTTCGGCTATGTGTGTGTGAGGGCGCGTATGTATGTTTGTCATGTATGTGGGCGGTATATATGTAAGGTGTGTGGGTATTTGTGCGTGTAGGTAGTGGTGAGATAAAAAGTAGAAAAAAGTAAGTCTAATAACAAGAGAATAATGGATATAATGTAAGGGGGACGAGGGGGGGGTTTAAAAAAAAAAAAAAAAAAAAAAATTATGTAAAGTGTTGCAGGGACGTAAAGGGGAGAGTCATAAGGAAGAGAAGGCTGTGTTGAGTCCGAAGGGGAAAGAAGAATTGAGGTTGAAAATGTAGCGTTGCTCCAAGTGGAGTCGCGAGGGAGTGGACCCATGGTGCAGGGCGAGGCCAAAAACGGAGATGTTAGAGGGAGAGTGGTTGGGCAGTTGGAAGTGACGGCCGACAGGGGAGTCCGAACCTAGCCGAACGTCCCTTAGGTGTTCGGTGAAACGGTCGGCCAGCCGGCGGCCCGTCTGCCCCACGTAGAGTTGGTTGCATAGGGTACATTTGATGCAGTAAATAAGGTTGGAGGAGGTGCAGGTGAAACTGTGTGGAATGTGAAGTGTTTGTAGGTTCGATCCGGTGACAGAGTGTTGGTGATGAAGGGGCAGGTGTGACAGCGGGATCTGGAGCACGGGAAGGAGCCGGGTGGGGGTGGGGAGGAAGAGGAGAAGGTACTGCGGACCAGTAGATCGCGTAGGTTGCGGGCGCGTTTGAAAGCGGATAGGGGTGGGTTGGGGAAAATGGGGTGGGTAGTGGGATCGAGCTGGAGGCGACGGAAGGCCCGTAGGATCCTCCGACGAAGGGGTAGGGTGGCGGGGTGGAAACGGAGTGGGAAGGGGGTACGGTTAGGGGATTGGTGTGGGGGAGGAGAGAGGGCGGTGGTGCGGTCGATTCGACGAGCGCGGGCGAGGGCGGATTGGACACATGTATTCTTTTGTTGCTTTGTGTACATTATTTCTCAGAGTCTTTTGGCCAACAAGATAAAATGCTCCATGCAAATTTGTAAAGAGTAGATAAAGAAGGCTTATATTTTGAATTGCATGAGGAACTGTGACAGTGATGGATTAGCTTATGAGTTTACTATCCATGTAGTAAGCCACAAAATAATTAAATTCTTTCAATTTCTTGTAATTCAGGCTGCTTCATGGTTTCAGCAGTTTATTTGTATGATATAAAGATGTTGAAAATTTTTAAAAACATAAAAATACAAATAAGTTATAAGCTGTAAAACTCAAAAAAAAAATGTGAAAAAGCCTACACATATGTTTCAATTCTAGCCCCTAGTTGATATGCAATTCTAAGTTTTTGGTTATATGCTAAGAAAGGTATTATTAAAAAAATGATACCTTACTCACCATATAGCCAAATGTTTAGAATTGCATATTAACAATCTTTACTACAAAGTACTGTTGCTGAATATACATAGCTGTGAGATTTAAAAATAGTAATTTTCTAAAATCAGTGTTTTTCAAGCAAAGTCCCTTGCGGTATTTGTTCTGCTCCAAGCTACTGACACTCGCTTGTCTTATATGCAATGAACCAAAGAGTGACACTTTGTGAAACTGTAACTATTGATGCTGTTACTCATCAATAATAATATAAAATTTATAAATAAGTAAGTACTGGGATCAATATAATTTGTGGATCAATACGATGCATGGCTTTGTTTCTATGTTAGAAATCAATATTTAGTAGCATGTGGTGAGATGCTGTATTGTGCTGAAGCAGAACCATCCAACCGAAACCATGCCATAAAAAATGAAGGTAAAACAATGATGCTGATGATGATGACAATGATGATGGTGATGATGCTGCTGCTGCTGCTGATGATGATGATTGATGTTCCTTTATGTTCTGAGTTCAAATCCCATCACAATTGAATTTGCCTCTTAGGCTCAGCCCCACTACCATGTTTTTGTTTTTTTTTTGTTTTGGTATCTTAATCAGAGGAAGGGCAGGTTGCTAGAACTCTTTTCAGGACTTCTGAGATTAATGAAAAAAAAGAACAAGTTATTATCATTATATAGTAACGTACCAACATCAGTTGTCAAGGAGTACAGTAGGGGAATGTGTACATGAACACAAAGAAGCACATGAACACAAAGAAGCACATATACACATTTTATACACACACACACACACACACACACACATACACTTTATTAAAAAGCAGCAAAAATATCACAAAAACTGTTACTCAGAGTTTCATGTTCTTGTTCATTAGACAGGTTTGTTTTTTATATGTATATGAATTGTCTAAGAGACCATAAGTCAGGGAAAAGATGCACTCATATCTCTGTCAGTAGAGTGGGTATATTATCAAAATGTATAGTATTAGATATCCACCTGGAGATGTAGGGCTGGTGGGGATACATTGATGCTGTAAGTACTGAGGTTAATTTTATCAACTGTTTCCTCTTTTAGTAAATGTGATGAAGCTTTGTGAAGATTTAAAAAAAATCTGTTATTAGTACTGATGTCTGGATGACAGTGAGATACAGATTATATAGTGTCAGGTGAAATGTAAAATGTCTTGTGACAATTGTTACATTCTCTGATGTTCTGAATTCTAATTACCAACTGGGTCAATTTTTGTCTTTCATTCTTATGGGTTCCCCACCCCAAAAATCAGAAAGTAATTGTCAAATACGGGGAGGGGGGGTAAATTTGATAGACATTTTTTCACACCTTACACTAAAAATATACGGGCTTTTCTCTCTCTCTTTTTTTTTTTTTTTTTTTGTCAGTGAAATCCAATATGGATTGGCAGAATCAGTAGAGTGTGAAACAAAATAATTGTGCCTTTATAATTTCAACTGAAATCCTGCCAAGGAAAACAAAAAAAAATTTCGTTTCATGTTACTGAAGCTTGATAAAAGGAAGTGTGTATGTGTCATGTATTGAACAATCAATTTGTTAAACTTCTACCTTCTCTCGTCCTTAATTTGGTGGCCTTACATCAAATAGGTGACACATCAACAACATCATCATCATCATCATCACCATCCTCCTATCCTCCTCCTCCTCCTCCTCCTCCTCCTCATCATCATCATCATCATCATCATCGTCATCAACATCGTCAGCCTCCTCCTCCTCTAGCATCCAGGGACTGCATCAGGTGTTAATGTCTGCTTTGGCATTGTTTTTATGATTGGTTGCCCTTCCTAGAGCCAACCACTTTACAGTGTGGAATGGGTGCTTTTTCATGCCACCTGCACTTTTGAGGTTGCCATGCAGTTCGCAGGATTCTGAACCTGGGGAAGGCAGGCAGAGCAGGTTCCTGTAGAGTAGTGGTTCTCAGCCTGGGTCCACATGATCTCTGGGGGTCCATCTAAGACTTTTGGTGTTCTATTTGAGCAAAATAGTAAATTGGATCTGCAGTAGCATTTTACATGTACATGGAAAAATTTGCTTTTGATGTGTTGGAACATAACATCTTATTTCTTTACTGCCAAAAAGGGGCTACACACAGAGGGGACAAACAAGGACAGACAAACGGATTAAATCGATTATATCGACCTCAATGCGTAACTGGTACTTGTGGGCTGGCAGGCTTGTAGGCGTGCTGGATAAAATGCTTAGTGGTACTTTGTCCATCTTTATGTTTTGAATTCAAGTTCCACCAAGGCAAACTTTGCCTGTCATCATTTCAGGGTGGATAAAATAAACAACGATTGAATGCCAGGGTCAATATAATCAACTAGACCCTTTCCCTCCAAAATTCCGAAGCCTATGCCTATAGTAGAAAAGGTTATTATTGTTGTTGTTGTTGTTATTGTTATTATTGTTGTCGTTGGGACTTGCAGGCCATGTGCCAAAATTTGAAATCATCCTCATCAGCATCATCATTATTATTATCACTTTTATATTCATTCATTTAACTGTGTTTTAACAACATTTTAGTATGAAAGTATAGCTACGTCGATGCAAGTCCATTTTTTGGACACCTTCAGTAGGAAAGTGATATCTGGTTAGTTTTGTTGCAGCTTTTTGTCTGTATATAATACCATATCCCACCTGATCATTCTCTGCTACTGATAAAGGTTGGTGCTCATACCACTTCTTGGAACATTCTAGCCCATACTTCTTTCACCACTTCCAATGTATTTGCACTGCTACTTTGTCATGGTGTTTTTTTGTATTCCTTTAGGGCTAGTTTTGAGTATCCACTACTTATATGTCTAACTGTCTCAGATGATTTTCCACAATTTATTATTATTTTGTGAGAGAGCAGTGCATGCCACCAAAGTGACACTGTGGTACAAATATACAAAGCCCATTATACCCATCATGACTACCCGTCTGATAAGGGTACACCAAGCACATGCATCACAACCATATGTGCGCAACGTGGTAATCTCATATCAAGATAAACAGTGTGTGACCTTGCAGGTGGGGCTCAGTTAGAATTTTTTGGGGGTTGAGTAGCCCATCCCTCTCAAAAGGTTCTTGAATAAGGGTTGTATAAGGATGATGAACAAAATACCCATGATTCCAGAGGTGAATTATTCAAACCTGAAAGAATTCCTCTCAACACATGGCTATAATGCTCTCCTACTACTCTTGCTCATGATCAGAGATGCACATATCACCAGCCACTAAGGGTCATGCTCAACTACTTAAGGTCTTATTGCTATTATCATTATTATTATTATCATTATTATTGTTATTATTATTATTATTATTATTATTATTATTATTATTATCATCATTATTATTATTATTATTATTATTATTATTATTATTATTATTATTATTATTATTGTTATTATTATTTATGGTGGTGAAGGCAGCGAGCTGACAGATTCGTTATTGCACTGGACAAAATGCTTAGCAGTATTTTGCCTGTCACTACGTTCTGAGTTCAAATTCTGCCAAGGTTGACTTTGCCTTTCATCCTTTTGGGGTCGATAGAATAAGTACCAGTTGAACATCAAGGCTGATGTAATTGACTCATCCCCACCTCCCCCAAACTTCCCTTGTGGCAAAAATTTCAAATGATTATTATTTATGGTGGTGAGCTGGTAGAAAGGTTAGGGCACTGGGCAAAATGTCTTGTGGCACTTTGACCATCTTGATGTTCTGAGTTCAAATGCCACTGGGTAAACTTTGTTTTCATCCTTTCAGGGTCAATAAAATAAGTACCAGTTGAACACTGGGGTTGATGTAATCAGCTTGCCCCCTACCTGAAATTGCTGGCCTTGAGTCAAAATTTGAAACCATCATCATTATTATCATTGTTATTGATATTATCATTATTATTATTATTATTATTATTATTATTATTATTATTATTGTTATTATTATTATTATTATTATTCAGTAGTTTTATTTTTATAACGTGCTTTCACTTCACTACTGAGTGCAGCTCTGTGTGCCTTGGGTATGTGCTTTGTTTTGCTGTGATGCTCTTATGGTTACTGTATTGAAAGTGTTTTGCGTAGGATGTGTGCAGTGCCCAGTAGTGCAATTTTCTGTATGTTATATATATTTGTAAGTACTGGTGTTTTTGTTATGTATTTGTCTGAATATTTTTTTTATTATACCTAAGGCACCTACTATGATAGGAATTGTTTCTGTTTTTAGATTCCACATTCGAGTTACCTCTATTTCCAGGTCTTTGTATTTTGAAAGTTTCTCCATTTCTTTTAGGGAAACGTTGTCATCTGCTGGTATTGATACATCAATTAGAAAGCATGTTTTCCTTCATGATCTTTGACAATTATATCTGGTCTATTAACCTTAATTTCTCTATCTGTGTGTATTGGCATATCCCAGAGTATGGTTGCTTTCTCGTTTTCTGTGACCTTTTCTGGCGTGTGTTTATACCATCTTTTTTCTGTTGTTATTCCATAGTGTTGGCATAGCTTCCAGTGTATATAAGTCCTAGCTCTGTCGTGTCTGTGAATATATTCCTTCTTAGCCAAGACTGGGCAGCCAGAGATAATATGATTTATTGTTTCTTGTCCATCGCCACATATTCTGCAGTTACTTGTTATGTTTCTTTTCATTATATGTTTTTGGTATTATTATTATTATTATTATTTGTTCATCTTTATAGAAAAAGTTGCAATAAAAATTTTGGATAAAACCCGTCTTGATTTGAAAACTCAGCGCCTGTTGTCAAGAGAGATTGAAATTATGGAACACCTACGGCACCCTAATATCATACGATTATATGAAGTTGTAGAAACACTAGCCAAGGTACATTTGATCATGGAATATGCACCAGGTGGAGAGCTTTTTACCAAACTATCGAATGAAGGGCGACTAACGGAACCTGAAGCAAAATTCATCTTTGCTCAGATACTTTCTGCTGTTGAACACATGGTAAGGTTCAGTTTTGTGTGTTTGTATACATGGTATGCATGTGGTTGAGATGTTCAGCTCATGATCATACTGCTGTGGGTTCAATACCCAGACTGGGGTGCATGTTGTATTTTTGATCATAGCATTTCACTTTATGTTGATCCATTCTATTCAACTGGAAAATGATTGCCATCTGACAGTAATTAATGTATAAGAAAAATTATGTACCATACCACATAGTTTAACAAGCAATACTTAAGAATATAGATTTAGTTTTGTTCTAAAGAGTATTTTTTAGGCGAAGGGGAGGTTAGACAGAGGTCAAATACTGTTTTAGGGTCTCTGAGATGGTAGGGAGGATGGGATTAAGTTATTGTCAGACTGAAAACCAGACCCAAACAGAATGAACACCGTCCTATCTATGCATGTGAATATATAGGTTTGGTTTTGTATTTATACCTAGGTATCAGTGTTTAAGATTTACATGCATGTCTTCATTTGTATTTGTTCTGTATCATAGTATCATGGTACTGATCAGACTATCAGATGTTGTTATACATCACTAGTTACAATGCGCTTCACATTGTTTAAGTTTTTGAATAATGCCACATCTCTGGCTAGGTAAGTAGGCTAATTGTTTTATATAGGCACAGGAGTGGCAGTGTGGTAAGTAGCTTGCTTACCAACCACATGGTTCCGGGTTCAGTCCCACTGCGTGGCACCTTGGGCAAGTGTTTTCTACTATAGCCTCGGTCCGACCAAAGCCTTGTGAGTGGATTTGGTAGAGGGAAACTGAAAGAAGCCCATCGTATATATGTATATATATATATGTGTGTTTGTCCCCCCAACATCGCTTGACAACCGATGCTGGTGTGTTTACGTCCCCGTAACTTACCGGTTTGGCAAAAGAGACCGATAGAATAAGTACTAGGCTTACAAAGAATAAGTCCTGAGGTCGGTTTGCTCGACTAAAGGCGGTGCTCCAGCATGGCTGCAGTCAAATGACTGAAACAAGTAAAAGAGTAAAAGAGTATGTATTTCTATAATATTTAATTACTTCATCTAACTTCTAGACTATAAATATGTTTTCATCTTTTACTTGTTTTACTCAGTTGACTGTGGCCATGCTGGAGTACTGCCTTGAAAGACTTAGTCAAACAAACTGACCCTAGTACATATGTTTTAAAGTCTGGTACTTATTCTATTGGTCTTTATTACCAAACCACTAAGTTGCAAGGATGTAAACAAACCAACACCAGTTGTCAAGCAGTAGAGGGACAAACACTAGTACAAATCATACACACACACAGACATAAATATGACAGGCTTCTATGCAGTTTCTGCCAACCAAATTCATTCACAAAGTATTGGTCATCCTGAGGCCATAACAGAAGACACTTGCTCAAGGTGATGCATAGTGGGACTGAACCCCAAATCACATGGCTGCAAAGGGAGAATCTTAATCACATGGCCTGTGTTCTTCCAATAACAGAAGGATTTAACATTCAGATTAATTGGGTCTCAGTCATGTTTATTACAGTTAAAGTCACAGAGAGCCAAAATCATCAGGATGTGGTATGGAATTCCTCATGGGATTTGGTTATTTGGTTTGGTTCTTTATTCTCTGAGTTCAAATCTTTCTGAGGTTAACCTTCATAGTTGATAAAACAGTAACGATCCAGGAATGCAAGTTGGCAGAACTGTGAGACCAGTTATCTTGCAGTATTTGTTCTAGTTCTCAATTGTCTGTGCTCAAATACTGCTCTGAGCTCCTACTTGGGTGGTAGAGTTAATTAGTCATCTCTGGTTTAATTCCACCACTGGACATGTTAGTAGTCTTTAGCTGAGAACTCAATTCTGTTGCAACCATTCAGGCCAGACTTTCGATTTGAAAATACTTTTTTCTGTCTTTCCTTCTCCCTACCAGTCTTGGGAGCCATGTAAAAGGTCATGACCATTGCCTTTTCACCTCACTAAAATATAAAGAAATATATTGTTGTCAATCCATTTACATATCAATCAACATCCTAATAAATCCTCTGATGCTGTACATCTGACAATAATTAATGTTAAAGAAATATTATCTAACATAGCTTAACAAACAATACTTAAGAATACAGATTTAGTTTTGCTCTAAAAAATATTTTTAGGAGAGGGTGAGGTCAGATAAAGGTCAAATACCATTTTTAGGGCCTGTGAGACTGGTGCAACTGAAGGAGAATATCAATAGAGAAATCAGAGAAGTGCTGTATGAAATTCTTGAGGATGTTATGGGGCAAGTTTTGGAAAGAGCACGGGTGTGCAAAGCTAAAAATGGCTGCCATTTAAGCGATGTCCTTTTTCCTATGTGATGTAGTGGTGTTGCAAAATTTGACTTGTGCATATTAATTTCTATTATGTCCTTTATATTGTATCAACATTTTGTGCATTTATTTGTGAAGTTAAGGAAATTATTAAAAATTGAAACCCATCAGTAACTTTTGGGACACCCTGTATATATTTCTATATATATTTCTAAGTTACTTTTCTTCCTGCATCTTTAGGGCTTAGGGTTTTAGGAAATGTAGTGCTGAAATCCAATATTATCTTGAGAGCCACACATAGTAGCATTGAGTGCCATATATGTGACTTACTAGCCACTGTGCCTCCACCATTGTGATAGTATCTGAAACAGATAAGTGAATTTTTCTATTAGAAATTATTGGAAAGTGATCTACTTCTGTGTTGAGATTTGTTTTAAGTCAAACAACACACAAACAGCAATAACAATAATACTATAATCAACAACAACAACAACAACAGTGATGATGGCCTCCATAACAGTAAGTACAAGAACAGCGATTACAAAACACAGAACAACAACAACAATAAACATGGCAACAAGCACACCACAACCATAGCAACAATAGTAGTATCTGCAAAGAAGATTACTATGACAACGACAGGAACACAAGAAAAACAACAACAACAACAACAACAACAATCACACTATATGTTTTGTGTAACTATGTGTGTGTATGTTAAAATAAAACCAGCCTTAGTTTTTATTTAATTCCAACCTAATGACCACCTACTCTCAGCTAAATATTAGTTTAGTTGGCTGTCCTATGTTGCAATATATATTCTTTCTTTTTTTCATTCTGCTGCAATTGATTTTGTTTTTGTTGTTGCTGTTAATAAGGGTGGCGCATTAGTAAAATTGTTAGTGTCAGACAAAATGTATTGCAACATTTTCTTCTGGCTTTTTACGCTCTGAGTCAAAATCCTGCCAAAATAAGCTTTACATTTCATTCCTCCAGGGCCAATGAAATAGAATATCAGACTAGTACAAGGGTCAGTATAAGTGACTAAACTTCTCCCACCAATTTGCTGGCCTTATGCCGAAACTGGAAATTGATTATTATTATTATCATTATTATTATTATTATTGAGTGAGAGAGCAGTGCATGCCATCAAAGTGACACTGGGGTAAAATATACGAAGCCCAGTATACCCATCATGACTACCCGTCTGATAAGGGTACACCAAGCACATGCATCACAACCATATGTGCGTGACATAGTGATCTCATATCAAGATTAACAATGCATGACTTTGCAGGTGGGGCCCAGTTAGAATTTTCTTCAGGTCGAGTAGCCCATCCCACTCAAAGGTCCCTGAATAAGTGTTGTTTAAGGATGTTGAACTAAGCACCCATGTTTCCAGAGGAGAATTATCCAAACCCCAATTATTATTATAATTATTATTATTATAATTATTATTATTATCAGTATTATTATTATAATGAAGGTGGCAGGCTAGCAGAATCGTTAGCATGCTGGTTGAAATGCTTAACTGTGTTTCAACCATCGCTACGTTCTAAGTTCAAATTCCACCGAGGTAGATTTTTGCCTCTAATCCTTTCGGGGTCGATAAATTAAGTACCAGTGAGACACTGGGATCGATATAATTGACTAGTCCTCTTCTCCCCAAAATTTCAGGCCTTGTGCCTATAGTAGAAAGGATTATTATCATTATTATTATTATTATTATTATTATTATTATTATTATTATTATGATCATGATGATGATTTCTTCTTTCAATTTTGTCTCCATTTCTTGCTGAGTGTCTTCTTGACACCTAGGACAAAGAAACTCATTGTATACATTGATAGGCCATTAAACTAAACAGGTCAGATTGTTCATTTCCCAAATAAAATTAAGTTATGCCCCCACCCCAAAAAAAAAACATACATGGGTGATAATCGTTCTCACATCGACAATGCTCTTCTCAATATGTGTGACATACAAATTAAAACAATCTTTTGCAATTCTTGCATGGATGGTAAGCCAACGATCATCATCATCATGATCATCATCGTTTAACGTCTGCTTTCCATGCTAGCATGGGTTGGACGATTTGACTGAGAACCAGATGGCTACACCAGGCTCCAATCTGATTTGGTAGAGTTTCTACAGCTGGGTGCCCTTCCTAACTCCAACCACTCTGAGAGTGTAGTGGGTGCTTTTATGTGCCACCAGCACAAAGGCCAGTCAGGAGGTACTGGCAACGGCCATGCTCGAAATGGTGTATTTTACGTGCCACCTGCACAAGAGCCAGTCCAGCGGTACTGGCAATGAACTTGCTCGAATGTCTTTTCACGTGCCCATGGTAACGATCATGCTCAAATGGTGCTTTTTACGTGCCACTGGCATGGAAGCCAGACAGCTGGTGCTCTGGCAACAATCACGCTCAGATGGTGCTCTTTGATCATTCCTAATGCTTCTACATTCACTGGTACTGAGGAACCACATGTTTTCAATTTCAACAAGCAAGTCTTTACATTTTCTGAGCTTATCAAATTCTTTTGCCGAGATATTATGATCACAAGGAATACTCATGTTGATCAATAAACAAACTTTATAGTTTTAGTCTTTCACAACAACAACAACAACATTTTATTATTATTATTATTATTATTATTATTATTATTACTACTACTACTACTATTACCGTTATTATTATTCAATGCAATGAGCTGGCAGAATAATTAGATCATTGGAAAAATGCTTTGCAGTTTTTGTCATATATCTTTACATTCCAAGTCAGAATTCTGCAGAGGTCAATTTTTATTTATATCCCTCCTGGGATGATGAGATAAAGTATCAGTTAAGTATTGGTCTCAATATAATTCATTAACTCCTCTCAAAAATTGTGTACATGCTGATTTTTGAGATTCTCATTGGATACTTGATGTTCTGGGCTCTTTTATACAATCTGACAAATGCACTGTTTGCCTGTGCTTGTATATTGTCAACATCTTTATAGATCTTAGCATCTGACAAGATGATGTATCCTAGGTAACTGAACTGGTGAACTGTATTCAGCTCTGTCTCATTGATGACGATGCAAGGCAGGTAGTAATCTTTCTGAGATGTAGGTGGTAGGGTGAGGATATCTGTCTTTGTCAAATTGATTTTTGGTATTAAGAATTCAGCTGTCTCAAAAAGTTATAAACTGCAGGGCTGAATCTATTTGGGCAACAGGGGCAGCATTGTTAGTGAAGAGCTGCTCCCTGATGTGTTAATCAAGTATCTTGATATAGGACTATAGTTGCTTTAAAGTGCCATCTCTGCAGTAATTGATGTAAAGAACATCCTTCTTATTGAGACCTTCTGTGGCCCTTATGACAATCGTATTAAAGAAGATGGTAAAAACAGACTGTGGCAAGTGCTTTAAGGGATCATAGTTTTGACTTCATCTCAATGACCTTCATGTATCAAGATGACTATGTTGAGAAGTTTGGTGGTGAGAGACATCCCAGTTGTTGAGAATTAAATGTTAGGATTAACTGAGAAATAAATATCATTGGCTGAATGTGATCCCCTGAT
>NC_142937.1:43215092-43230092 GCF_046866305.1 Octopus bimaculoides | reverse complement strand
GCAGAAAATGTATCCTTGTTTTTATTTTTAATGGGTGGGCAGTGGGATAAATCCCCACCATCTCCAGTGTCAAGACCACCAAATCTTGTGATTTTGCCCTTCTTTGGTCTTGTCAATGATGGAATGATGGACACTTGACTACTTGAGATAACAGTGACTAATTTCTCCATCAGTGATATATAGAATAACAACACCAGAATAGGCACTGGTGTCACAATTAGTATGTGAGCATGTTAAAAAGAATATATTAGTGACAGATGCAATATTAATACTGAGAAGTAATAGTTATTCTGACTTAAACCTGAATGTTCAGTTAGAACAAACTGTATTGTACACAGTTTGTTCTTACAAAACATTCATATTTAAGTGGGGGTAAATATTACCTCTTGGTATTAGTATAGCCTCTGTTGCTAATATATATGATTAATAAAATGTTCAGTGTTGAAATGTAAGCTGTGTTGGTCATGAATGGTATATATTTGCATTGAATACTGTATACCAGTATCATATGCTGAGACCCCCTTCGGTCATCACTGACCATGGGATTGCACCTAGAAAGTTACCCTCTCAGGCACAAGTCCGGACAAGGTTGTTTATGGAAGACCAGCAGTCGCCCATGAATACCAGCCTCCCCTCTCCACACCACCAGTGTTATCTAAGGGAAAGGCAAAGGCCGATACAGCTTGGCACCTGTGACGTAGCAACTCATTTCTATAGCTGAGTGAATTGGAGCAACGTGAAATAAAGTGTTTTGCTGAAGAACACAACACACGACTCAGTCCGGGATTCGAACTCACAACCTCATGATTGTAAGCTCAACGCTCTAACCACTGAGCCATGCGCCTTCACTAGTATCATATACAAAATATATATATATATATATATATATATATATATATATATCATATACAATATATATATATATATATATATATATATATATATATATATATATATATATATATATATATATATATCGTATACAGTATATATATATTGACCGTTGACTGAACACTATTCAATTTTTTTTCTCCATGTTTTCTCCTTGTCTCCGTATTCTTTCTGTTGAAGAGCGTAGCTCGAAACGTCAAAGACTTTCCGTATTCCCGAGCGTCATACTAATACATCCTTTTGTTATTTACACCACCTGTCCTCGTCTGTTGTTTTTTCGTACATTCTCCCATATATATATATATATAACTTTACTTTATTATATATATATATATATATATATATATATATATATGCAAAAGGCAACACAAATCTTTGAAAACATTATTAACCAATTCCAAACTACATACACCACTTCCACCCCCATCAGTTAAAAAATGTGCACGCCCTAATTGTGGCACCTGCCCCTACCTACTTGAAGGCTCTGAATTTACCTTCAAACGAGGAACAAAGTTTAAAATTAAAACCAATTTCTCTTGTTCCTCGGGTAACCTCATTTATGTCCTTACTTGCGCAGGTTGCCAAAACTTCTATATCGGAAAGACGAGCCTCCCATTACGTAGAAGAGTAGCTGTCCATAAGGAACAAATAAACCTCCCTCAATACCGCCAAATTCCACTCAGTGGCCACATAGACTCTTGTGCCAGAAACAAAAACCCTAAATTCATTATATTCCCTTTCTATCAATGTAAAGACAGAATCTCCACACAAGAAAGAATCAACAAGGAGAATCTTTTCATAGAGAAATTCCAACCATTTCTTAACACACACACCCCTCAGTGACCTTATTCCTCTATGAACAGACACAAACTTCCTGTTGGGAAAAAAAGAGTTCATAACTCCAACTAAAAACACTTGTCTCCCCTTACACACACTTCCTGTTTTGACACCACATTTCCTGCTTAACACAAACTTTTAACCCTTTTTTTAAACCTAACAAAACCCTCAACCCTCATGCATCCTTATTTTTCCTACCAATTTATACATGAACTACTATTGAACTACAAAAGCTCAAAGACAATATAATGTATGGGTATATTTATTTTTTTCTATATTATTGTTTTATATATTATTTTCTTCATTTTGTACTTCTTTGTAAAAAAACATTTTCATTCTCCTTCTTGATAATTTGCTTCTTTGCAATGAAAACCGGTTAGAAAAAATCTTTATTAAATTATGCTCCCAGTTCAGCATTCTGGCTTTTTTTCATTTTCCTATATATATATATATATATATATATATATATATATATATATATTTAAGTATCATATACAATATATATATGTATATATATACTTATTGTAATTTGTTCAAAACACTCATTACAAATAGATGCGTTGATAAAACCAAATTATGAACCTTTAAATGCACTCTCATCACCAAAACTTTTAAATGCCATTCCATAATCCTCAGTAGTCAACAGGTTGCTATCACTATTGTTGTCATTGCTGTCCTCCTCCTCCTCCTCCTCCTCTCCCTCCTCCTCTCCCTCCTCCTCTCCCTCCTCCTCTTCCTCCTCCTCCTCCCCCTCCTCCTCCCCCTCCCCCTCCTCCTCTTCCTCCTCCTCCTCCTCGACAACAATAGCAACCCACCAGAAGTTTTCCTCATTATTTTCTGGATCATATCATACCAAACATAATCTCTAATGTAATCTTCTGTGTCATCCATGGCACTTGAAATCTCACATTTCTCTTAAGAGATTTTGCATTGCCTTTCCTTTACCAATATTTTTCTGTCACCTCTTGAAGCCAAAGTCTCTTTAATGAAAAGCACATGTTATTACAACTATTAAATATTAATCCATAACTTTCAGTAGTCAAAAGCTTCTTTCCTATTATTGTTATCATTACTGGCAGTTTCTTCATTAATATTATCTACATCATTATCATCATCATCATCATCATCATTATCATCATCATCATCATCATCACCATCATCCTCGAAGGCATTATCTTGTAAGTCTGTACAGCACATGAAATCTTATATTTCTTAAGAGATTTCAAAACAATTTCCTTATCTATATCTTCCCATATCTCTTTATCCCAAAAACATACCACACACAAAGAAGACACACAGACCAAACTTTCTGAATATTTTCTCCCCATTAATTACACTGTGTAACACGATGTTTGTCCTTGGGTAGCAACTGTTATTTCCTGCTTGCTTACCTTTAGAAAGTATGATAACTTTGCTTTTGTAATATTTATTCAAAGCCCCAAAGAGTCCCTCTCAACACATGGCTATGATGCTCCCCCACTACTCCTGCTCATGATCAGAGATGCACATATTGTCAGCCACTAAGAAACATGCTCAAGTGGTTAAGATCAAGCAACTGACAAGCAAAGCTATGGTATTGAGCAGAATATTTGTTATAATGATATTTCTGCTTTAGCAACTCATTGGTGAATCTGTCTGAAATGTAATGGAAAATAGGTCAGTTTCAAAGCATTGATGTCCAGGTGAGAAAAGTAACGTTTGAAAGGAATAGCAGTCATTTCTTTTGATTTCTAGATAGAAGCAAACAGGAAATAACACTTACTGACCAAAGTGTTATTCCATCATTCTATCTTTTTAACTTACTCTGTCTTTAAATGGCTTCTTAATTATTAACATCAAATAGCTGCAAGTTTCTCTTTAACCTACTAGAAATAACTACAATGTCAATCTTAGTTTCACGAATAGCTTTAACAATAGTCTTTTAGATGGACACAAAGGGTAGAAATCTTCCCTTTCTTATCTTTTGTAATCAAAGTTTTCAACCATTTTCATCCATCAATTGATTTTTCTGCTGATGTCTCTATTTGGAAAATTTTCTTTGAGCTGTTGTTTTCTTCATTTATAAGACACCATGGGTTTTAATTTACTCCCTTACATATAAGGAACAATTATAAAGTGAGTTTTGTTTTATAGCCAACAATTTTCCTGAGAACAGATTTTATGCTAATATCTAGAATCATCTACAACAGTGTTTCGCAACCACAAACCGCTTTGATTCCTTTTTTTTCTAGGATGGATCCTCATAACCATTTGTTGTTTAATGCTTTAGCATTTAAACCAGCTGTATCCAGCCCAAATATTCCACTTGATTTATGTTGAAAGTGATCATATCTTGCTTCTCACACCAACCCTACAATGTCACTCTAAAAATAAACAAACATATCATAGAGGTCTCAATTCTATGAGATAATATATGATTAATTCAAAACAATGTAAATGAATAAACATTACATTTGACAGAATAATCAGAACACTAAAGGGTTTAAAATTGTAATATCATCATCATCGTTTAACGTCCACTTTCCATGCTAGCATGGGTTGGACGATTTGACTGAGGACTGGTGAAACCAGATGGCTACACCAGGCTCCATTCTGATTTGGCAGAGTTTCTACAGCTGGATGCCCTTCCTAATGCCAACCACTCCGAGAGTGTAGTGGGTGCTTTTACGTGCCACCAGCACGAAGGCCAGTCATGCGGTACTGGCAACAGCCATGCTCAAAGTGATGTATTTTACGTGCCACCCACACAGGAGCCAGTCCAGGGGCACTGGCAATGATCTCGCTCGAAAGTCCTTACACATGCCACGGGCACAAGTGCCATAAAGGCGACGCTGGGCACAGGTGCCATCATGATTTTGCTTTCACTTGCCTCAACAGGTCTTCGCAAGCCAAGTTTCGTGTCCAATGAAGGAGATGACGTTGGCATGGGTGCCATTCGTCGAATTTAGTTATATATTTTATAATCAAATATTATTAGGAATTGTATAAAAAAGTTGTTAAAATATTTTGCATATTGTAGAAGAAAAACCAGTTTATTGTAGATAAATTCTAACAACAGAATCTTACATGAAGCCCCAAAGGCCCTATGGACTCCATCTGAGAACTACTGATCTACAGTAATGTTCCAGACTTATCAAAAGACATGCAATTTCATTCATATTTCCTGTGCAGAATAAACAGTAATCAGTTTTTCCTCTGATGAGCTATGATAAATTAGTGGCAAATATGTTTAGATAACAACAATTTTAATTTCATGTGGTGAATGCATTACTGGTAACTTTGATGTCTAGACTCAAACATCACAGAGTTTAAAATAAACACACGATTTTTTTTTATGAAAAAGAGACAGTTTGAGGAAAGCTGATATTAAAAAGGTATCCATATCCCTTCAAATTCCTGGCATTGAATACTTTCTATTCACCTGTCTTTATTATCTGAGTTCAAATTCTGCCATGGTCAGCTTTACCTTTCATCCTTTCAGGGTCAATACATTCAGTACCAGTTGAACACAGGTTCAGTTGAGTACCAGCTGAGCACTAGTGGGAGGGGATTTCTACTATAGGCCTTGTACCTATAGTAGAAAGGATTTTTCGTCTTCTTCTTCTTCCTTCTTCTTCTTCTTCTTCTTCTTCTTCTTCTTCTTCTTCTTCTTCTTCTTCTTCTTCTTCTTCTTCTCCTCCTCCTCCTCCTCCTCATCATCATCCCCTCACCCTGCCCGCTCCTCCTCTCCGCCCGCCCCTCCTCTCCGCCTGCCCCCTCCTCTCTGCCCGCCCCTCCTCTCCGTGCGCCCTTCCTCTCCGTGCGCCCCTCCTCTCCGCGCGCCCCTCCTCTCCGCCCACCCCGCCCCTCCTCTCCGCCCGCCCCACCTCCCCGCGCGCCCCTCCTCTCTGCGCGCCCCTCCTCCTGTGTGTGTGTGTGTGTGTCTCTTTGCATTGACTTCATACATCAGTAGTAAATGAATGTCATCAACATGCAAGCAGGTCTGATGATGGGGAATATTGCCCTACTTGGAAACAAGTGGGGGTTGATGACTGGAGGTGTGTCTGGCTGCAGGAAATTTTCCCCCCTCGAATTCCATCTGACCCATGCAAGCATGGGAAAATGAATGTTAAAATGATAATGATGATGATAATAAGTTTATATGTACATACATAACAAATCACCTCAGTTACATGTTTGAGAAATGTAAGCTATGTTGAACGAACTCACTTCATACCTTCTGTCTCACTCCTGGCTTTCAGCATGTGAATGGTCATCATCATCATTGTCATCATCATTTAATGTCCGCCTTCCATGCTAGCACACTCACAAGGGACAGGGATCAGAATATAAATGGAGCAGTTGAGTAAAGGCAGAGGGAGATATAGATGGTGGCAAGTGCCAGGGCATACCCTTGGGGTTCAAAGGTCACAATGTAAGTGGCAGGATATTGCTACAGAAGCATAACTTGAGAGTGGGGAGGGATTGTGAGTGGTGAAAACTTGGGTATATAGAGTGGTGGTGGGGCAATGGATAGCAATGATACAGAGAAACAGGGCTGTGAAAACAGGTTTGGGGTGTGAGAGGTAGACATAGTGCATAGAAGATGAAATGTGAGGAAGAGAAGAGATGTAGAGATGTAGTTTGGTTTGTTGTAGTAGGGTGTGTAAGAAGTTTTCTTGTTATGTGTAGGTGGGACACACAGCGTTTCTGGAACTCAGTTTCGCTGACATGGGTGGGTCTTCTCAAGAACCTCATATCACAAGACATCTCAGTCCATTATCATTTCCTTTGTGAGGCCCAACATCCTAAGATCAGTCCTTACCACTTCCTTCCATGTCTTCCTGGGTCTCCATCTTCTGCGGGTACCATCCACTTTCATTGATTAGCACTTCTTTATGTAGATGTCCTCATTCATATGCACCCCATGTCCAAACCAACATACTCTTCTCTCTTGCATGCTACATTTGCCTCCTCTTATGCCCAACTTTCATCTCAATACATTTGCACTCTGTCGTATATGCACACTGATGTTGCACATCCAATGGAGCATACTACCTTCGTTTCTCTCCACTCTACACATCTGTATTCAGAGCCCATGTTTCAATAGCATGGAGTACAGCCATTTGCACACAAGCATCATACAGTCTACCTTTCATTCTGAGATAGAGGCCTTTTGTTGCCAACAGAGGTAATAACTTCCTCCACCCTATTCTTATTCTAGAAACAGTACTTTCAGTGCATCCTCCACCATTACTAATTTGGTCACCTAGGTAACAGAAACTATCTACAACCTCAAGAGAGACTCCTGGGCATTTAAGTGAACCTAAATCCCGCATGCTCTTAATGCTTGTTGTTCCTGCATATCTGCCACATACAAAGACGACTTTATCTATTAATCTATCCGTGATTCCACTGCACCTCTTATGTGTCATTAGTTTACATTGAATGCAGTGAATGGAATTTCTTTCAACCCCTTTCTTACATATTGAGCAGGGCAATTTAATTGACAGAAAAAGACTTTTATCTACTTCCTTACTAACAACTTTGGTCTTTGCTAGGTTAACTTTAAGGCCCTTTGATTCCAGGTTTTGTTTCCATACCTGGAATTTCTTCTCCAATTCTGATAAAGATTCTGTAATAAGAGGAAGGTCATCTGCAAATAGCAGTTCCCATGGACACCCAGTTTTGAATTCCTCTGTTATGGCCTGGAGGATTATAATGAATAGGAGTAGGCTGAGAACTGAGTAGTGGTGAACCCCTACCCAAATGCTAAATTCATCACTGTATTCACGACCAACTCTCACCTTACTGACAGCACCACTGTACATGGCTTGTACAGCTCTAACAAGCCACTCCTCAACTCCTAACTTCCTTTGAAACCACCATATAATAGAGCAGGGAACTCTGTCGAAAGCTTTCTCCAGGTCAATGAAGGTTAAGTACAATGGCTTACTTTTGATCAAGTACTTTTCCTGCAGCTATCTCACTAGGAAGATAGCATCTATGGTACTTCTTCCAGGTGCAAAACCAAACTGTATCTCATCTAGTTTAATTCTATTCTTAATCAATTGAGCTATAACCCTCGCAGTAACTTTCATGACATGGTCTTGCAGTTTAATATCTCTGTAGTTTCTCTATCTAAGGTATCACCTTTACCCCTATAGCAGCTAACTATAATACTAGTACACCAGTCATTGGAAATGATACCTTCCTGAATAATCGATTAACTATACAGGTGGCTAAGCTGTATCCTATACCACTGAACATTTTAATAATCTTGGCAGTGATTCTTGATGGCTCAGGGGCTTTCCCTGTCTTCATATCCTTAACCGCCTTATCTATTATACTGCTATCAACTCTGATGGCTGGTCCCTCAATTGGTTCGATACTTGGTAGTCTCTCCTTCTCCCATTCATTTTCCACTTTTAGTAACCTTTCATAGTGACAATTCTACACATCTTTCTTCTCTGAGGCACAAAGTGCAAGCATACCCTTATCCATTTGCACACATTTCTCACCCACCACACCTCTATTCAGATATACTGCTTTGCAGTTCTGAATACCTTATGCCTCTTATCCTCATGCTGTAGAACATTGCAGATTTCTTACCGTCTGCTATTCTTTTTTGCTATGTAAACCTGATTTCTAGCTGCCCTTCTGGCTACCTGATATAACTCACTACTTCCACCATTTTCCCAGTCTTTCCAGGCCTGTCTCTTTACCTTTATAGCGCTGTGGACTCCTTGTTCCACCACCATGTCACTCTTGGTCTAGCTTGGACTCTGCTTTGTTTGTAGTCCTCAGTAGATTGTCCTACAGGAATTTGCAATTATCCTCTAAGCTATAAGTCTTCCAATTCTTCCTCTCTTTCGTCAGAATCTTCCATTTGGAAATCTCTAAATTTTTGTCTGTTTGCTGGGTCTTTGAGCTTCCATAGTCTTCTTTTCCAGATTGGTTTATTTCTCAGAGTCTTTCTAGCTCTAATTCTGATGTCATTAATTAGTAATAATTATTAAAAAAAAGTTCATGGAATAAAGGAGAGAAAGAGAAAATATAGAGAGATGGAGAGCGAAGAGAGAGAGAGAGAGAGAGAGAGAGAGAGATATTATTCAGTTTGTATCAGTCATAGAATGAACAGATCTATGATCAAAGATGTTCCAACCATGACTATCACATAATTTCTATAATTTCTGACTTCATTGTCAAATGTATGGTTCTGGTTTCTTAAGGTGCTATGGATGGATATTTGGTTGCTCTCTTTGTATGCGCAGGCATGACTATGTGGTGTGAAGTTTGCTTTCCAGTTACTTGGTTCTAGGACCAGTCCCACTACAAGCCATGTTAGGCAAGTGTCTTCTACAATAGTCACAAGCCAACCAAGGCCTAGAGAGTGAATGTGGTGGATGGAAACTGAAAGAAGCCTGTCATATGTATGTATTTCTCTCTCTCTCTCTCTCTCTCTCTCCCTCTCTCTCTCTCTCTCTCTCTCTCTCTCTCTCTCTCTCTCTCTCTATATATATATATATATATATATATATCATCATCATCATCATCATCGTTTAATGTCCGCTTTCCATGCTAGCATGGGTTGGACGATTTGACTGAGGACTGGTGAAACCAGATGGCTACACCAGGCCTCAATCTGATTTGGCAGAGTTTCTACAGCTGGATGCCCTTCTTAACGCCAACCACTCCGAGAGTGTAGTGGGTGCTTTTACGTGCCACCAGTATGAAGGCCAGTCAGGTGGTACTGGCAAAGGCCACGCTCAAAATGACGTATTTTACGTACCACCTCCACAGGAGCCAGTCCAGGGGCACTGGCAACGATCTCACTTGATTGTCTTTACACGTGTCACCGGCACAAGTGCCAGGAAGGCAACGCTGGGCACAGATGTATATATATATATATATATATATATATATATATATAGACATACATACATACATACATACATACATACATACATACTTCAGGTACACGACACTGCTTTTCCCCTTCCCAGGCTACAGGCCCACACCCCCAACACCCATACTGTTAGGATTGGCACTCTCAACGTCGGCACGCTGAAAGGTAGATCTGGTGAAATTGTTGAGATGCTTGAACGGAGATGCGTAGATATGTGCTGCATCCAGGAAGTAAGATGGAGAGGAGGTTCTCCAAGGTTCCTCACAGGCAAAGAACACAGGTACAAGATTTTCTGGGCAGGGAACACTGACGGGGTCGGGGGCGTAGGAATACTTCTAGCGGAGAAATGGGTGGATAAGGTAATCGAGGTCGTTAGAGTAAGTGACAGAGTACTTAAGATCAGACTAGTGCTTCATCATAGATTAGCTACTGTCATCTCAGCCTATGCACCTCAACCTGGGCTACCAGATGGTCTGAAAGACCAATTCTATGACACCCTCTTGCAAACTACCTCGTCGACGAGTGACAGGGACCTTCTCTTTGTGGCTGGAGACTTCAACGGTCATGTCGGACGTCGTGCTGGGGGCTTCCATGGCATACATGGAGGCTATGGCTTCGGTTCCCGCAACGAGGAGGGAACCAGACTGCTGGAGTTCTGTGATGCAACCAATCTTATGGTCTGCAATACCAACTTCAGGAAACCTGCCAGTCACCTAGTCACCTACCGCTCCGGCAGACACTCTAGCCAAATCGACTACATCCTCGCCAGAAATAGGGAAAGAGGGCGGCTTATAAATGCCAAAACCTACCCTGGCGAAGAATGTACCCCACAACATAGATTAGTAGTTAGCGACTTTGGGATCAAGGCAAAATGGGTGCCCAGAATTAGACAGGCTTGGAGAAGAAGGGTGTGGAAGCTTAAAGACCCTGCAAACGGACAGAGACTTAGAGACAAGTTACTTGAAGCATTTAACGAAATAGAAGGGGATATAGCATCATACAACGTGGAAGACAATTGGAGATTTCTGCGGGACAACCTGTTGAAAGCCACCGACCAGATTTGTGGGTGGTGTAAGGTCCCCTCCCAACCCAGAGTAACGTGGTGGTGGAACAAGGAGGTAGACAGGGCTATTAGACAAAAGAAACAAGCTTGGAAGGACTGGAAGAACGGTGGTAGCAGGGAATTGTACCAATGTGCCAGAAGGGAGGCTAGGCGACAGGTTTATTTAGCCAGAGGGGAAGCAGATAAGGAAAGATTTGCCAATGTTCTGCGCCGTGAGGACCAAAGACTCGAGGTATTTCGGGTTGCAAGACAGTGTAGGAGAGAGAATAGTGATGTTGTAGGAGAGAAATGTGTTCGCATGGATGATGGTACGCTTGCATTAAATGAGGATGCAAAGAAAGAGGTCTGGAGATGCCACTACGATAGATTGCTTAATAAAGAGAATGAATGGGAGAAAGAGAGCCTGCCTTATGTCGACCCAATAGAGGGACCAGCTATCCGAGTTGATAGTACCAGGGTAGATAAAGCAATTAAGAGTATGAAGACCGGGAAAGCCCCCGGCCCATCAGGAATCACTGCAGAGATGCTCAAAATATCTGGCAGTGTTGGCTATAGCCTAGTCACCCGTATTACGAACCAGGTGATACACGAAGGAGTCATACCCTATGACTGGTGTAGCAGCATCATAGTCAACTGCTACAAAGGTAAAGGGGACGCTTTAGATACAAATAATTACAGAGGCATCAAGCTGTTAGATCAGGTTATGAAAGTTACAGAGAGGGTCATAGCCCAACTAATTAGGGAGCGAATCAATTTAGATGAGATGCAGTTTGGGTTCGTGCCAGGTAAAAGCACTACTGATGCCTTATTTCTAGTGAGACAGTTGCAAGAGAAATACCTAGCCAAGGATAAACCTCTGTACCTGGCTTTCGTTGACATGGAGAAAGCCTTTGACAGGGTCCCCCGATCCCTTATCTGGTGGTCAATGAGGAAACTTGGGATAGAAGAATGGCTAGTGAGAGCTGTGCGAGCCATGTACAGAGATGCGGCCAGTAAGGTGAGGGTTGGAAATGAGTACAGCAATGAATTCCGGGTAGAGGTAGGGGTCCACCAAGGTTCCGTCCTCAGCCCCCTATTATTTACCATAGTCCTCCAGGCAATCACAGAGGAGTTCAAGACAGGTTGCCCCTGGGAGCTCCTCTATGCTGATGACCTTGCCCTAATTGCGGAGTCACTATCAGAACTAGAGGAGAAGTTTCAGGTGTGGAAGCAAGGTCTAGAATTGAAGGGCCTTAGAGTCAACCTAGCTAAAACCAAAATCCTAATAAGTAGGAAGGTAGATAAAACACAAACCCCTTCAGGTAGATGGCCCTGCTCAGTATGTAGAAAAGGAGTAGGTAGTAACTCTATAAGATGTACCCGGTGCAAGCTATGGACACATAAGAGGTGCAGCAACATCAAAGGCAGGTTAACTAGCAAGTTAGTTTTTGTTTGTGGCAGATGTTCAGGTGCAATAAAGACTGCAAACAAACAGGAAACAACTTCTATCTCATTCCAGGGTGAAAAACTAGAGGTAGTCGATAGCTTCCGCTATCTGGGCGACCAAGTTAGTAGTGGGGGTGGGTGCGCTGAAAGTGTAGCTGCTAGAATAAGAATAGCCTGGGCAAAGTTTAGAGAGCTCTTACCCCTGCTGGCGACAAAGGGACTCTCACTCAGAGTAAAAGGCAGACTGTATGACGCATGCGTACGAACAACCATGCTACATGGCAGTGAAACATGGGCTGTAACTGCTGAGGACATACGTAAGCTCGCAAGGAATGAAGCCAGTATGCTCCGTTGGATGTGTAATGTCAATGTGAATACCCGTCAGAGTGTAAGTATCTTGAGAGAAAAGCTGAACATTAGAAGCATCAGTTGTGGCGTGCAAGAGAGACGATTGCGCTGGTATGGACATGTGGTGAGAATGGAGGAGGATAGCTGCGTGAAAAAGTGCCACACCCTAACAGTTGAGGGAACCCGTGGAAGAGGTAGGCCCAGGAAGACCTGGGCTGAGGTGGTGAGGCAAGACCTTCGTACATTGGGCCTCACCGAGGCGATGACTACGGACCGAGACCTTTGGAAATGGGCTGTGCGTGAGAAGACCCGGCAAGCCAAGTAAGATCGTTGCCAGTGCCCCTGGACTGGTTCTTGTGCGGGTGGCACATGAGATGCACCATTTTGAGCGTGGCCGTTGCCAGTACCGCCTGACTGGCTCCTGTAGGATTTTCGAGCGAGATCGTTGCCAGTGCCCCTGGACTGGCTTGTGCGGGTGGCACATAAAAGACACCATTTCGAGCGTGGCCGTTTTCGTGCGGGTGACACGTAAAAGCACCCACTACACTCTCTGAGTGGTTGGCGTTAGGAAGGGCATCCAGCTGTAGAAACTCTGCCAAATCAGACTGGAGCCTGGTGTTGCCATCCGGTTTCACCAGTCCTCAGTCAAATCGTCCAACCCATGCTAGCATGGAAAGCGGACGTTAAACGATGATGATGATATATATGGGAGAATGTACGAAAAAAAACAACAACAGACGAGGACAGGTGGTGTAAACAACAAAAGGATGTATTAGTATGACGCTCGGGAATACGGAAAGTCTTTAACGTTTCGAGCTACGCTCTTCAGCAGAAAGAATACGGAGAAAACAAGGAGAAAAACACGGACAAAAAAAATTGAATGGTGTTTGGTCAACGGTCTATCATAGAATGGAGTAGATAAGATCCAGGCTTCTTATCTACTCCATTTCTTAACTCTTATATTCTTATTCGCATACCTGGCAACCCTGGTTGCCAACTGTAAAATATAAAAAAAAATTTTTTAAGCTTATCATACTTCAATGCAAGACAATCCACAACCTTCCACCTCAATAAACCACTATTGTTCCTGAAAGTTGGTATTTATATTTACTATGAATTGCTTGAAGCTAACTTTCTTCCTACACCTTGATCCTCAGATCTTACATACATGTATGTATGTATGTATGTATGTATGTATGTATGTATGTATGTATGTATGTATGTATGTATGCATGTATGTATAATTGTTAAACAGACAGCAAACTTTCAGGCAAGGCAAACATCTCAAGTCATATACAAAATTATTATAGGAAGAAATTCAAAATCTTACAATTGTTTCTGGGATATCCCCAAGTATGGGATATTCTGTCATCAGAGACAAACAGGGAAAAATATGGAAAATGAGAATGGTATATATTAATAAGATGACAACATAGAGGAAGGGAGTAAAAGAATAAGGAGATCCATGAGTGTAAGTCCTTAGGTACAAACCCCACATCGATATATGCAGGATTGCACCTAAGGACTTATGCTCTGGTTCCTATAACTTTGGAAAGTTGAAGCTTCTTTTTTCTTCTTTCTTTCCATCTCCTTATTCTTTTACTCCCTTCCTCTATGTTGTCATCTTATTAATATATACCATTCTCATTTTCAATATCCCCCCCCCCCCCCCAGTTTGTTTCTGATGACGGTATACCCCATACTTGGAGATATCCCAGAAACAGCTGTAAGATTTTGAATTTCTTCCTATAATAATATTGTATATGACTTGAAATGTTTGCCTTGCCTTAATGTTTGCTGTCCTGTTTAACAATTGCATATCCACATCATCGGAAATATACAATGGCTCCATAACTACTGTCTCGGCTATAACCTTGGAGCCCCAGTAACCTGTTACAGCACTTACCTAGCATGCCTCATCGTTGAGATCACCTGTGAACTAAACCCCCTACTTCATATATATTTATTAATAATTTTAGGGATAAAATTCCAGAATTACAGGTAAAAACTCAATTAAAATCAACTTATAAAAAATTAAAATCAAATTAAGTTTCAATATAGTAATATATTGCCAACCAATTCTTCAATATATTCGATATAGCATTCAATTAAGTTTTAATATATATATATATATATATATATATATATATATATATTAAAAAAGGCCTCCTTTCTCCTTTGGTCACAAATGACCATAAAATTGCACCTAGAAAGTTCCTCTCTGAAGCACAAGTCTGGGCAGAGTTGTTTGTGGAAGACAAGCAGTCGCCCATACATATCAGTCTCTCCTTTACATGCCACCAATGTTATCCAAGGGAAGGGCAAAGGCCAATACACCTTAGCACCAGTGATGTTGCAACTCATTTCTACAGTTAAGTAAAATGGGGTAGCACTGTTTTTAATTCGTTAATGAAATAAAATGTCTTGCTCAAAAACGCAACACACAGACTGGTCTAGGAATCAAACTCACAACCTCATGATTGTAAGCCCGATGCTCTAACCACTGAGCCATGCACCTTCACACACACACACACCACGTGATGATTGT
>NC_142937.1:43190092-43210092 GCF_046866305.1 Octopus bimaculoides | reverse complement strand
TTGTTTTTTTTTCGTTTTTTTTTTCACTTTATTACATTTTTTATGAATGAGAAAAAAAACGCTATTTGTTTACATATGGAATTCAAATGGAAGTGAATCTTGTAATATTAAGCGTTATGATTTACGTTTAATATACAGATAAACTTTATAGCTTAAAATTTTTTTTTTTAATTCCTTCAAAGTAATATGACTTTTTTAATAATGTGGGAAAAAATAAATTGGACACAGACCCACACTCCTTCAATCATTATATTATAGATTGATCATTCTGCTCATGTCCACCTTATATCTAAGATGGTGTGGGTTTAAACATGTAGAAGTGATCTTGAAGATAGAATTTCTTGTGAATGATTGGAACAACATTGATAAATTTCAGTGATTTAGTAGAAGCTGCTATGCTAGTTCACATATAGATTTACTTAGTACATCTCAACATTTAAGCACTTGGAACATATGATGGAACATGTTTTAAATCTGTTGCATCCCAGTAGAATCTATTATATTTGTTGAGAAAGTTCTGGAGCAGTTGGTGTTATATGTCTCAATAGTATTCAAACTAGATCCTATTGGTTCTACTACCAGCCTACATTAGTTTGTTTGGAGACACCAAATGTCACCACAAATTTCCTCTACTGAAAAACTAATGAGGAATCTTTGAGCTACCAGAAAGCTTTAGGTCAACTAGATAGCCTCCAGCATCCAATCAACAGGTGCCTTAAGCAAATGAGATGTCCTCAAAATAAGATGCCTATGTTTTGCACAAACCATTCCATGAGGAAATAAAATCCATAAAATCAATTATATAGTGTCATATACACCGTTATCAACATACAAGTAAACAAGTAAAACAATTGACAACAAAACTCTGTGTTCACAAGGCCAACTGCTAAACCAAGAAAAAAATACATTCCACAAAACTAAAAAAAAAATATCATCCAACAAGCACAAAGAAAACTTTAACAACTCACCAAAATGTAGGTTAATTAACCCTGAACTAAGCCTTGCTTGCAAAATATACTTCATAATTAAATTTGTATTGGCAGTAAAATTTCCTTCAAAAATTACTGCCTATACAAATTTAATTACGTGGAGAAACAACACTGGTGTGATAAATTGGTTCAAACAAACTGAGGGTAAAAACTAATGCAAATTTATTTAATTTGACATTGTGTATCTTTACCAATCTATCAACAAAGGTCTCTTTCATAAAGTCATACATTTCGCATCTAAGCAAGCAACTTCAGCACCAGGCATTCTCAAAACTGTAGCATTGTTTGGATGCTCTCTCATATTTAACATCAAATGCTGACTGAAAAAATAAAAGAAAGGAAGAAAAGAACTTGCAAAGTGATTTGGCTGAACCACTCGTTGTACATCTATATGACGTGACAAAAGAGGTTGTAGTTACTACAGATGCTCGCTAAAGTTCAATGTCTGCTGTACTGTTTCAGGAGATGCATCTGTTCCTGTTCTTATCGATCTGAAACTGAAGATAGCTTTTTTTTCTAATACTGAAAGACAGGATTTGGTTATTATATGAACAATGCAAAGAGCCAGACATTTATTATTAAGATGGAAATGCTTTCTTGAGAACTGACCATAACATTTTAGAACGTATATTCAATTTGAAGAGAGAACTGCTTAATGTAACATCTGTTAGAATATTATGATTAGCAATCTAGTTTGCTATTTAAATTCTGAATTTAAATACATTTCCCTATGTTGATGCTCTATCTAGAATAAAATTGAATGAGCCAATAAAGTGAGGTGAAAGCACAATAGAGACATGATTTATTCATTGGGTGGAAACAAATGCGCTGAAATGGAAGAATCATAGGCTCAAAGGAAGAATTATCTAGTTTTGTTTAATGTTATTAATTGAATCAAAATAAATATTTGGGATAATGATTCAGTAACTGAAAGACCTTATAAAGCAATTATACAAAAACTCATTGTTGATAATGAGATTGTTGTTCCTGAAGTGTTGTGACATAAAATCTGTATATAATGATGTTGTATGACTGAAACTGAGGGTCACATGATGAAGACTGTTTAACATGATCGCCTTTCAGTAATGTAAATTCACTTTGTTCCATTGATGATGTAACATACGTTATGAAAGCAACTATGCATTCAGAAAGCAGAGTCACTGCTGGAAATACAGAACAAATACTGGGTGCTACTTTGGCATGTGATCTAAAGCTTAAAGGGCAATTACTTTTGGATACTTCTTAGCTTACTATGTGCTAGTGCTACTTTGGCATGTGATCAATATGAACAAATTTACTTTGATATGTGATTTATGTGCTTATTTTAATTATCATATTGTTTTGAGACACAGACAAGGTAATAATTTATTTTTAAATGCAAAAACACTGATAGAACAGTAGAGACAGCATAAAATATCCATACAAAGCAGAAAAATTTGTCAGCAACCAGCCATGAGACCTGAATGCACATCCCTTTGATTACTGGTCAAGTGCTTTACCAATTAAACTAAACTGCCCACTGGCAAATTAACCCACTTTATATGGATATTTTATCCTGTCTCTGCTGTTCTATCAGCGTTTCTGTGCTTGAAAATAAATTATTACCTTATCTGTATCTTACAATACATTTCAACACTTCTAAAAGACAAACATTAGTTTACTTACATTTATCATTATTATATTGTTTATTCTTGGTTTATTCTTATTATTATTTACTAAGGCATAAATGAAACATGATTTTGTTATTATTAAAATAATTTTATTGATGAATTCAGTGAACATCTGCTAGAAACACAAGAAAACGGTCTTCAGATCTCAAAATGTTGCACCATGTCATCGTTGTGGTGGAGATGTGAAGGAAACTTCCAGAAAAAGGAAAAATGGGGAAATTTTGCCATCTTTATGTTACAAGATTTGTGGCTACCAAACTTATCCGTCTATCTGCAATGGAAATGATTTTTCTATTATACTGATTTAAATAACAAAATCTATTGCAATTTTTCTCTGTGTCAAATTTTAAAATTAATTTTTTATTTTATTCAAGATGTCTCTTATGATAAGAGGCATCAATTAACTGGTAGAAGTTCTGAATTAATATGTGATTGGTTCAACATGTGTTCTTTTATTTGTTTCAGCACCACCTTTAGTCGAGCAAATTGACCCCAGGACTTACTCTTTGTAAGCCTAGTACTTATTCTATCGGTCTTTTTTTGCCGAACCACTAAGTTACGGGGACATAAGCACACCAGCATCGGTTGTCAAACAATGTTGGGGGGACAAACACAGATACACAAACATATGCATATATACATATATATATATATATATATATATATATATATATATATATATATATATATACACGTATACGACAGGCTTCTTTCAGGTTTCCGTCTACCAAATCCACTCACAAGGTTTTGGTCGGCCTGAAGCTATAATAGAAGACACTTGCCCAAGGTGCCATGCAGTGGGACTGAACCTGGAACCATGTGGTTGGTAAGCAAGCTACTTACCACACAGCCACTCTTGCGCCTTGCTTACCACACAGCCACTCCTGCACCAAAATGTGTTCACAAACTGTTTCCCTTAATAAATGGTAGGAATTGAGAAAATGGTAGGAACTGAAGAAGAGCCTGTGCGAATCGAAGAAGCTCAGTTTACAGGACACTGGAAGTACAACAACGGCAGAATGTTACAAGGAGACCATGTCCCTGGTTTCAACTGATAGCAAAACTGAAGTAGAAAACAAAAGAAAATATGGAAGAAGCATTGATGGATCCTGGGTCTTTGGATTGAAGAAAAGTGCAGATTGCTGCTATTTTTATCCAAAAAAAAAAAAAAAAAGAAAGAAATTGTTGAAACACTTGAACCCATAATCCAAAGAGAAGTTGCAGAAAAATTTGGTTATTCATTATGATGAATGGCCAGCTTGTCTAAATTTCTGCCATTTTACTGTCAGCCACGAAAGACATTATGTTGGTCCAAACACTAGAACCAATACTCAAGCAATTAAAAGAACCTGGTTGGATTTGAAAATTTGTATTTTGAAACAGATGAGAGGTCTGAACCAAAGAATCTTCCAATCTTACTTTCATTATTTCTGTTGGTTAAAGATGAAGGAGACATCTTTAACTGGTACATAGTAACAGATGAAAATATTTCTGATGATGACATCTACCAGAAGAAGTATATAACTATGGAATATAACACCAGGATAAAGAAAATATGGTCCTTAGAACTTTCTGCATGCAAGAACTCAATAGCCTACAACATGCTTGCTGTACCAGTGTTCATACCAACAAGTGAGCTACTCAATTGAACAGTAGATGAGCTCCAGTATATTGATATTAAAATCTGAAAATTGTTAACTCATATCTGGAATTTTCACACCAACATTTAAGTAGACTACCTTTACTTAAAACAAAAATAAGGTGGTAGAAATTTAACATTGATCCCAACAGCCTTTGAATGTTGCATCATATTACTTCAACTACTAACAACCAAATATTGATGATGAACCAAGTTTGCATATCTGAGACTGATAACATGACTGATGAACTAGGATATACAGTGAGAGAAGTTGTGCAACTCTACTGTAGCAGGTTACCAGAAGAGAGGATGCACATACATACCAGCAAAAGATTATGCATGTCTATATTCTGAAAAGGCCTCAAAATGACAACAACCGTCTTGGACTAACAACCGTTATATTAAGTTCCATTTTGAAGGAAATGCTTTTGCAATACAGGAGCAAGGAATAGTCACAAAATACTGGATGAACAGTTGAGATAAGGAAGCATATTCACCATTCAAATGCAGGATTAGTAGAGGATGGTCACTCATATCATAAGAGGTTGCCCGAAAATGTTCTCACAGTATTACCTATATATGAGATGTAATGTCATAGAATAATTTATAATGACCTTCATGGAAAGGATAATCTTGAGACACATATAAGAAGCTGCAGTGATGTGGTAAGTATAATAACTTATAATTCAAAACATTGTCCCTGGCAAGATTGAATAAAATGCAAGCACACCAACTCATGCACAACGATTGAGAACAGAGAAAAGAAACTATATACTGTTGTTGAAATCAGTTGCTCAGCACATGTTACCATAATGTTAAAAGTTAGTGAAAAAACAGGACAAGTATGTCAAACTGATGAGAAAGTTGCAGATTCTCCATCCAGACTATAGCTTTATATTTCTACCAATAATCGTTGGAGCACTTAGCTACATAACTAACTGCTCCAGCACCAATCTTGAGAAACTGGGATTTACAAATCCAGAATAAACACACCTACAATCAGAGATACTTTTTTTTCTTTTTTTTTCCTTGTTTCAGTCATGTGACTGTGGCCATGCTAGAGTACCACCATTAGTCGAGCAAATTGACCCCAGGATTTATTCTTTGTAAGCGTAGTACTTATTCTATTGATCTCTTTTGCCGAACCGCTAACTTACAGGGATGTAAACACACCAGCATCGGTTGTCAAGCGATGTTCGGGGGACAAACACAGACACAAACATATACACACACATACATATATATATATAAATATATATATATATATATATATATATATATATATATATATATATATATATATATATATACATATATACGGCAGGCTTCTTTCAGTTTCCGTCTACCAAATCCACTCACAAGGCTTTGGTTGGCCCGAAGCTATAGTAGAAGACACTTGCCCAAGGTGCCACACAGAGGGACTGAACCCGGAACCATGTGGTTGGTAAGGAAGCTACTTACCACACAGCCATTCCTATGGCTATAAACTATCAAAATATGGAAAACATTTATGAAGTTCAGCGTGTAATAAGATCCACATATGATCCACAATCCCATCCATGCCTACATCCAATCATACATGTCATATGCATCCAAACATGCACACATTACTCATGCATACATACATACACACATGCATGCATACATACATACACACATGCATACATACATACATACATACATACATACATACATACATACATACATACATACATACATACATATATGCACACATACATAGGTTTAAGTAGAAAGGTGAGGCAAACAATTAGGCAATATCTGACAAGGACATTTCATTTAATTTAGCAATATGATGAAAGGTAGAGATAGCAGCACGAAACTTTCTCCATATGTAAACACAAATTCTTTAGGTCCTTCAACTTCTTCCACAGGTCTAAGTGTAAAAACACTAATATTTCAATTTACCATTAACATCTAGCTTAGGTATATTACTTACCTGGTACCGCCACATACATAACCCTTCATGGTTACTAAATAAATATACACCATGAAGCCTTCTGCATGTGTATACACAGACTCTTTAGGTCCTTCTAGTTTTTCCACAGGCAGGTCTTTGGGAATATATCTTCATTAACACTGCAGATACTAAGTTCTTAATTTAAAATTTTTACCTTATTTAAATTTAAATTTTAGGTTTATCTAAAAAAATTTTTTTAAATTTTTTACATTTACTCTTTATCACTTTTATGATATTAATCTTTAACCTTAGTTTTAAACCTCAAATCTTAAGTCTTTTGTTTGCTTGTACAGCATCTATTCCTAGCATTAACTCATCTAAAACTGCCTGGACTCTCTTTTCACTTCTAGTAAAATTGACCACCTACTTCATCTGACGTCTATTATCTTTTTTATAACTGTTTTATCACGCCTCCACACTCCCCTCCTATTGCTATCCAGCCTTTAGGTCGGACATCTGCTTTATTTACCCCTTATCTATCTGTCTTTATACACAAACCCCATTAACCTATCTGGGCAGGAGTGCCCTTGCTGTACTGATTAGTATATATCTAATACAAAGCTCCTATCTACCTATCTTTCTCCCACCAGAATGTACTATATTTACTCCTCCTCTCAGTATTTATCTTTGGAACTGCTAGCATCTATTTTCCCTCACTATGGATTACTTGCAAACCATTCTTTCTGATTTACCTAAGGAATACCCAATCTCACTGGATCTAACTAGTTTCATTTGGATCTATCCTCCCTGTCTGGACTTAAAGGACCACAACAATCATTGACGAGGCACTATTATTCCACTGTTACTGTTACTTATGTTTAACTTGTCTCTTTCTATCTATCTCACTCTGATGACGAAATACTCAGCGTATGGCATCTTTGCTCAGTACAACATTCCAATAGCTGGAATATCTAAGAAACAGCTGTCAGAAACTATCTCTGCCTTTCATTTTATAGCTAAATTAAATTAAATGCCCTTGTCAAGTTTTGCCAGTTTGTTTGCCTCACCTTTTTACCTTAAACTCTACCTACTAACTCGAGGGGAAGCCACGTTTATCCGTTTTGGATAAGGCAGTCACAAAAGCAGAACTTCAACAATCACACTGGAATTTTAGTGGCATACCTATTCTGAGCCTTCTGAGCGCATACCTATTAGCTTGAGTGATCCTGACAAAGACTCATATCCTTTACATACATTGTTGTTGGCACTCCGTCGCTTACGACGTCGAAGGTTCCAGTTGATTCAATAATGGAACAGCCTGCTCGTGAAATTAACATGCAAATGGCTGAGCACTCCACAGACACAGTGTGACAAGGCTGACCCTTTGAATTACAGGCACAACAGAAACAGGAAGTAAGAGTGAGAGAAAGTTGTGGTGAAAGAGTACAGCAGGGTTCGCCACCATCCCCTGCCGGAGCCTCGTGGAGCTTTAGGTGTTTTCGCTCAATAAACACTCACAACGCCCGGTCTGGGAATCTAAATCGCGATCCAATGACCGCGAGTCCACTGCCCTAACCACTGGGTCATTGTGCCTCCCTTTTACATACATACATAAGTACAAACATATATACATTGTTAAAATTTTTTCAGAAAGATGCAGCTAGTTGGAAATAAAGAAGCGAAAACAAAAGCAAAACAAACACAAAAGATCAGCCCTTTTATTTTTAATTTTTGATATTTCCCCTCAAACAGCCTTCATCAAAAGAAAATGATCATAGCTCTGAATTTCACAGAGATATAAAGAAACGTTGCTGGAGAGATGACAAGCCATAAATTCATTGCATCAAAGTGAAAAATTCACATCACTCAATGCTTGTTTGTTCAAGGTGAGAGAGATTAAGTTGTGTTATTTTTTTCTTTGAAAGTAAGAATGCTCCCCGTCCTCCATTTTCAACAATCCAATATTCTTGATATATGGATGCTTGTATACTGAATGTTTGTCAAAGAGAGGTAAGGATTATGTTTAAGCATAAAGTAATGAAAATCTGTAAAATGAGGAAATAATGGGAAAACATTTTAGTATGTATGTATGTATGTATGGTTTAAAAAGCCACATCAGACGCCATGAAAGGGCTAAGGTGTAGGTGCAGGAGGTGGTCAAACTCTGTGTAAGGAGTAGACAACCACCATATATATACGTATGTATGTATGCATATGTGTGTGTGTATGTATGTAGATGTGTGTGTATATATGTGTGTGCATTTGTGTGCGTGCGTGTGTGTGTGTGTGTGTGTGTGTGTGTGTGTGTGTGTGTTGGAAGTACAGAATTGAGTTACAGCTTTGGTTGACCAGTCATGCTTCAAACCATGTAGGTTTGCAATGGGACTGAATAGTCATCAGGGAGGTCACGGAAGGAGGTGAGAAATGTCATTGACAACAAGGAAACTCAAGGAGACGGCAATCATCTGTGCGACAACGACAAGAACAACAATAGAATGAAAGTTTTCTTCAGTATTGTCTGTTTCAATTTTGTTGACAATATCAGGGAAAGCACTGAGCATCAAGGGAAGTAACTCTTAAAATGTTTTGAAGAGTTAATAAACTTGTAATTTTATTTACGTATCTTCGCGTTTATGTGAGATGTAAGACGACTGTCGAACGAATGAATGAACTACTGTTCTCTCTCTCTTTCTCTCTCTCTCTCTCTCCCTCTCTTCCTCCCATCTCCCTCTCTTCCTCCCCTCTCACTCTCTTCCTCCCCTCTCGCTCTCTTCCTCCCCTCTCCCTCTCTTCCTCCCCTCTCCCTCTCTTCCTCCCCTCTCCCTCTCTTCCTCCCCTCTCCCTCTCTTCCTTCCCTCTCCCTCTCTTCCTCCCCTCTCCCTCTCTTCCCCCATCTCCCTCTCTTCCTCCCCTCTCCCTCTCTTCCTTCCCTCTCCCTCTCTTCCTCCCATCTCCCTCTCTTCCCCCCATCTCCCTCTCTTCCTCCCATCTCCCTCTTTGTATATATAAAAAATGTATGCCATTATTCAGTTTTACTTCAAGACTTTTTGCCAATAGAGAGAGAGAGCCGATTTCTAACCAAGATCCAAAGCTCCTTCATTTGAATTTCAACATTAAGTATTTTGTACATGTATGTATATGTGTACAGTTTTGGGAGTCAGTGCATGTGCAAAATTGTATGTTTTGTTTTATGCGTATATTTTCTGGCATACAGGGTTTTGCCGATAAATTGAGAATAATTTTAAGCAGTTGACTCAGTCGGGATCTTTTTGGTTTGACGGGCAACACTTGTTTTCTTAACGAAACACTTTCAAACTTGGGACACTGGAAGAATGTGCCATATAAAACATCTTTTTCTCTTAGCCTTCTTAACAAAAAATTGTACATCGCAAGTTATTTCATGTTAAAGTTGTCGTATTTCTGTAATTTCAACCAATCACTGACGTCTGTTCAGCTGAATACAGTTAGTGCTCTTTTGTAAACAATAAATTTTTGCCGGTGTCAAGTATGTTATTCCCTGTTTAATTATATCATTATTCCCTAATAAGCGTTTAGGGTTTTAGGGTTAGGGTTCGGGTTTTAGAGTTAGGGTTAGGGTTTTAGGGTTAGGGTTTTAGGGTTAGGGTTGGGGTTAGGGTTAGGGTTAGGGTTATGGTTATGAGTTATAGGGTTTTAGGGTTAGGGTTAAGATTATGAGTGAGGTTATGGCAAAAATAATCATAACCCTAACCGTAATCCTAAAACTAACCCTAACTCTAAAACCCGAACCCTAACCCTAAAACCCTAAAGCTAAAACCAGTACAAACGCACGAACGATGTCATAAATAACAGTGACAAACGAAATATATACCGCTGATAGTTGTTGACAACGGATAGTTGTTGTTGACAAACAACGGTACTAATTTTATCCAAGGGAAAAGATTCTATGACACCGTTGTTTACATTCCGCGGCGTAATTGTTTTCACCTCAATAGACGTCAGTGATTGGTTGAAATTACCGAAATACGACAATTTTGTACATGAAATAACTTCGAATACAAATATTTTTATCTGTTCTATAACAGAAAATATACAAGTATTCGAAGTTTGAAAGTGTTTCGGTACCAAAAACACTACATAAAAACATAAATGAAAAATGTTGCCCGTCAAACCAAAAAGATCCCTCAGTCGGTTTAACAATTCAATTTTTGACAGAACCTTGCTTGCTTGATAATCTAATTATCCTCTTCATTTCTCAGGTAATATCTCTTGTTGTTGGATTGCGAATGCATGTCCTTCAAATTGGGAGTTTGTAATCTGGTTGCTGCTCCATGATAAACTGCTTTGATTATCAAAGTTACTATCATCCCGGAGTTTTCTGCTAGTGTATCTATGTGTAGGGACCTCGCTTCGCCCTGCCTGAAATTTGAAACCAAATTTACCTGCTTGTTGCTTGTCAAAACAAACGGGGAATTCTCTCCTCATCAGATGATTGATGGGGAAACAATTGACCCACAAGAACCTGGGCTGGTCAAGGAAAGGTCAATACTTTGTTTAGGGGTTGACCTACATAATGACCATAGTCTATATAACAGAGAGCATTTCCTGTCTCTTCCACTTTTGCGTCAGCCATGACCAAGAACAGCACTTACCCTTCACCCTTCGCTCGACATACGAAGAGAAGCTTTAGGCCACAAGAAAGACAATACCACCTTTATCTTTTCTTCCTTTCTCGTCAGCACCGTGCATTCCTTACTCTTTCACTCTCTACTGACAGACAGCAACTTCTACACTATCAACCAGCAACTTTTACGCTACTAACCAGCGAGCCAACCTTGTTGTTACTATCACTACATTTACTACTGTCTCTTTAACTACTTGTCGGGCAAATGAATAAATATATGTAAATAGTATTTCTTCCTTCTTGGAGTTTATTCTTCGATGTTCACTGGTTACTCCGGCGCGAGAACCTTTAAGCGTTACATCTACATGCTACATTTGGTAGTGGGCTACATCGTATCGACGTGATATGACATCTCACTTCAGTTCACTACATATGCATGGTCTTCTGCTGATATACACTCAGCCTTTCATCTGATGATACGTTGTGGTATAGTCGTGCAACTTCTTTGGGCATGAATTCAAAGTTATCAGACAAGGAATGCAATTCAAGGAATTGCTTTCTAAGTCTCGTGATGTTATCAGCCTCACGCATGTAAACTTGGCCAAGAGATGCACTTCAACACTTGATGGTTAAACGATGTTGCTAAAGGGATATGGTACAACATTTAAAGGTAGTCTGGACCGATGTTAAACCTCTTCTCCATTGTTTCCGTTTTAGGTAGAGGTAGTCTACGTTTCTATTGGTGTGGAAATTATGTGCTGGTTAGTATACACCGGGTTTTCACATCAATGTCTCAGATTTCATCAAGCGTCCAATCAAGTAGATCAAACGTAACACAACAAAACATTCGGACAGTTAAACGATAAAAAAAAAAGGACAGGAAAAACCAAGGAGGCGTCGTTTGGAGGTTTCAATCTTCAGTCCAGTACCTGATTGTCTTTGCAGTTTCGGCCGGTTACTCTCGAGACTGCTCTAGTCTGGTCGGCTCCAAGAAAATCTAAGCTAAGAGCACTAAATTCTTTGGAAGAAAGCAAGCGAATGTGTACGAAAACAAAGATGAAAAATAAAAAAATAAAAAAACGGAGAAATGGTACACAATTACAAATACAAACAAGAGGTGTCTTTCGACTGAGGACGAATTAAATTAAGCTGGCGTGTGTGGAAATGAAGCCTTACGGCAGGAACATAGAAGATGAAAGTCATGGGTAGGAATATAAGAGATGCTACACGGATGGTAGTCGAACCCAGAAAGAAAGGTCAGACTTGGCCGAACACCGGTCACGTATGAGGATGTATACATACACGCGTATATATATAGGTATGTGTGTATAAATATATATGTATATGTATATGTATGGGTATATGCGTACACCTGTGTGTGTGTGTGCGTGCACACGTGTGTATATAGAAAAGTATATATGTAGGTGGGTACGTGTATGCATATGTATGTGGAAATATATACATATGGATATGTGTATGTATATGTGTATTTGTATGTGTGAGTGTATGCATGTGGGTACGTATATATAGGCGTAGAGGTGTGTCATTGACCCTCGTTGATATAAACGTAGAGTGAGTCAGACTGTCTGCGAGCTGCCCTAGTCTTGCGGTGACTGTGATGATAGGCTTATGGTGAGATTGTCTTCCAACCATAAATTATACGAACTACAGCCGAAATTGACCATATGGGCGGGTGGGCCAACGTCCCTTGTGTGAGTGTATGTACGACTAGGTGTGTGCGCGAATGTATGTATACGCATCCCGACCTAAGCTAGATATCTAGCTAAACAACCTTTCATCCCTAGACGTTCTAGCCCGCATATATATCTTCCCCTTCCTTTTCTAGTACTATTCCTTAATCTTAAACCTAACTTAACTCAATCCATCCCTGTTCATCCATTCACTTCCCTTACAACTTTAAAAAAAAATTTTTTTATCAACAGTTATTTGTAAAAATTTACAAATGTTTGCAATTCTTATAGAAAGATAATAGTAATTGAAAATTGTAGCAATGTTTCATTCCTTAACCAGACGGGCATATAACAACATGACAGCAAAACTCAGGACCTTTAGTGAGACACAACTTTATGTATGAGTGTACCTGATGAGACCCAGACTACAAATTGGATGCAACACAACATGTTGAACGGAGTCCTACCCATAAGGGACAGTAGCACGATGGGTTGAAACGACCGTTGTACAAAATGAGGATTAACACCGAATCTACCTTCTAGTTACTTAAAAAATTATTATCATTATTATCTCAACCAACACTGCGAAGTTCCTGAAGTAGACCCAACGGTAATAAACCCCGACTGGGGATGACACCAGGTAGCTCAAACTGTGCCAGTGCTCTACTCAATATGGTTTATCCTTTATACTGGAAATCTATATGGTCACCTGCGTCTCAGGAGAATGGTTTCTTTCAAACTGATGTAATATTTTGATTGACCGATTAAATGAAGCCGCTTGAAATGGCCGTGAAGATTTGGCCACCTTCTGTGTTTGTTTCCCTTTTGTTTGTGCAATTATTATATGTTTTTTAAAACTTATGTGTGTGTGTGCGCGCGCGCGCATATATATATATATATATATATATATATATATATATATATATATATATATATATATATATGCATATATGTAACCCGGAGGAGTTCTGAGGGGTGTAGAACCACTTGTTACCCACTATTTTAGCCATGTTTACTCTGATCCAGAGTAGTAGCACCTGTCAAGGTCTCAGTTATAGCTTTATTAGCATATTAGGGTTTGTCTTCCTATGTATGAGGAGACTAAACCAGGCGGAATCTGCGGGAGAAACCGTCATGGATCAACAGAGAGGAGGGTGGCATCAGCAACGCATAGTGAAGTGCAGAGAGCAAGATAAGGCGAGAAAGACATCTTGATCACCCACTGTGTCCTCCATCCGTAGTCGTCTTGGCCTGATCTTGCCATTGGACTGATGATGGCCACAGGCGAGAGACTGAGGCTGATATTTCGAAGCTCGTCTTTGCTTTAAGTAAGATCACCGCACAAGTTATCAGCCATCCATAAGGTTGACTAGATGGTCGTTGTCACTCCAACAAAAGGATATGTAGTCTGCACAAATACGTATATTGCTTTTGAACTTGCAAACCACAACCAACAATGAAGCTCACTTACTTCCTCCTGGTTCAACTCTTTTCATTAATCTACCGCTTAGCATTTCCTTTAAATTCTCACAACAAATGAATTAATATATAATGGAAGTTGTCTTGATTTATAATATACAGGTTTAGTGCTATTTTAAAACTTTATTTCAGCTTTATAACCTTTTAAATATCAATCTCTTTTAGATTGTATGAATAACCGAACCATCATACTGTTTGAGACTAGCATTACAAGTTTCCCGATTGGGAGACCCTAGTTTCATCCAGACCTGCCTTGGGATAATAACAACATTGTTGTTAATGTCTATTTGCAGCTGTACTTCAATATTGTTTACTTTAATGGAGGCCAGTGCGTTGGCATCACTGCCTCCAATGATGAAAACATTGCTCCTTTCTCAAAAACAAGCTGACAGGCTGGAAATTGCTTTTCTTTTTACATGGCATCTTTTTTTCCTTCTTACATGTGATTCTTATCAAGATGTGATGCTGACAATTCTACTTGCATAATATTATCATCATTTAGTGTGAACCAAAGTAAAATCGTTAACCATTTCAAAATGCTGAGTATGGCTAACATAACCTAGCAGCACCATTATACATTCTACCATTTTACAGCGATCTGCAAAATTTAATATTCCATCAGTTAGTTGCCTTTGTATAAGATTAACTTCTGCTGATTGTCCTTCTATCTCCAACTTAACTTAATTCACAAAAAGATTGTAGCTTCTCTCAATTTTCCATAATATTAGCATATTGATTCTGATGGCATCTGTTTTAATGCTAGAAAACTTCTTTTGTTTCACGGAGTTCATTTCCCCTACACTTTAGAATACAACATCACAGAAAATATTTTAATATTTCCAATCCCTGTTTTGGCGTTGAAGAGATCGGTTATTTCTTTACCATTAGCTGAATCGCTTCCCTAGAATTTACGTAGTCGTTGGAGGCTCTCAAGTTCTTTAAAAGACAAATTTTGAAGAGACATTCAACGGCCCTTTAGGTTTTAATATAGAGCCTCAAGGACGAAGGGACCAACTACGACATCAAATAGGAAATCTTCTCCATATCCAGACCCAATGTTAGCGGGTCCAAAAGTTGTTCAGTATGTTCTCTTGAAAAACCATATCTCTTAAAGAAGTTGAGAGCCTTCAACGACTACATAAATTCCAGGAACGAGATATTTTCTATATGTCTACATTTTAAGAAATACATCTTGGTGAAATTTAAAAGTAGGTCACCAGACACATAGTAAACCATTTATATCTTGTTTACATCTTTTTGACATTAGTTTATTGTAACGTTGGTTATCTCCCTTATGTTTTTCTCTTTGTCTTCCTCCTTATCAGCGCCTCTTGTTTAAACGTCATCTGCTTAAAAACGCAACTGACATTTGTTCACAGCTTGAAAAATGGAAAATAAATTAATATTTCGACCAGGAAACCCCAGGTGGCTGTATTTCACGTAGTTTTTTTTTTATTACAATATTATCTTTACTCTCTTAGCTGATCGACTGTTATTGTACTTGTTGAAATGTTACCACATAATTATGTATGTATGTATGTATGTATGTATGTATGTATGTATGTATGTATGTATGATATATTTGTCCAGTATAAATGAATAATAAACATCTCAACAACAAAATGTTCTGAAATAACGGACTATAAGTGATTATCCAATGAAAGCTTCAGTTGAAGATTGTTCGCGTCTAATTTAACGAACAACTCTCTATCATACAGTGCAGAGTAGATAAACGAAAAACTTTAAACAGTTAAATCGAAGGATATTGAAGTGAAGACTCTGAAGAGACTGCACCGGTAGTATAATAAATTCGCAATTGCAACGGTTGCTAATCGATGCTAATCGATGCGTAGGTCTATGTAAAGCTGTATTCTTTTATTTGTTTCGGTTATTTGATTACGGCCATGCTGGAGTACCGCCTTTAGTCGAACAAATCGGCTCCAGGACTAATTCTTTGTAAGTCTAGAACTTATTCTATCGGTTTCTTTTGCCGTACTGGTAAGTTACAGGGACGTAAACACACCAATATCGGTTGTCAAGAGATAGTGGTGGTGGGACGAACACACACACACACACACACACACACACACACACACACTTACGACGAGCTTCTTTCAATTTCCGTCTACCAAATTCACTCACAAGTTTTTGGTCGGCCCGAAGCTATAGTAGAAGTCACTTGCCCAAGGTGCCACGCAGTGGGACTGAACCCGGAACCATGTGGTTGGTATGCAAGCTACATACCACGCAGCCACTCCTTCACCTATATATATATATATATATATATATATATATATATATATATATATATATATATATATATATATATATATATATATATATATATATATATATATATATATATATATATATATATATATATATATATATATATATATATATATATATATATATATATATATATATATATATATATATATATATATATATATATATATATATATATATATATATATATATATATATATATATATATATATATATATTAAAGAAGAGGGTAAACAATTGGATATTAATTAATATCAATTTAATACCAGGAAACAAGCACATTAAAAGAATCGGGGAGATTCCGAAAAAATATCTGAGATCTCAAAGGATTATTGTATATGTATATATAAACATATATATAAAGGAGGCCACTAGGTGGACTGTTACTGTGCTAGAAGAAGATCACATGTCACGTGTCTACTAAGACCGAATAATTCTTAAAGGAAATTTAGCGAGGTAACAAAAACGTAAACGGGCAGTCTTGCCTAGTGGCCTCCTGTATATATATTTTTATGTATACACACACACACACACACACACACACACACACACACACACACACACACACACACACACACACACACACACATATATATATATATATATATATATATATATATATATATATATATATATATATATATATATATATATATAAAGGATTAAAGGAAATGCAATGCAACTTCTTTATTATTATTATTGTTGATATCATATACTCCAGGAAACCTATATGTTTATGGTAATATATTCAGAATCTAAAGTTGTATGCCTTGGGGCTTCGTTTAAGAACCTCTGTTCCAAACTCTTGTAAAACGACAACGGCGTGGTCTTGGTTAAAATACTTCTGATGATAAATTTGCACTTAATCAGGACTGACGTAGGGTTAAACGATAATAATAATAATAACTGGACGAACCAAAGTGATTTTACTTGGTCGCTTATCCTGCTGGAAATAACTGTTGAATTCGCTCGAATCACGTAATATCGTCATAGGAAACGAGGACACCTTGAACAAGGTAGTCCTCGGTTTCACATGCAAAAGTAAAAGACGAGATAGCAATGCCTTTTATAATGGTTTTGCTTCATCAAGTTCAGACAATGATTAAATATCGGCATCACTAGCAGCAGCAGCAGCAGTAGCAGCATCAGCAGCAGCAGCAGCAGCAGCACCACCACCACCACCACCACCACCGCCGCCGCCGCCGCCGCCGCCGCCGCCAGCATAATCACCACCATGACGGCGACGGTGACGACGACAACGACCACCACCACCACCACCACTAGGAAGATTGCGTCTACTGTCCATGGTGTTATCAATTAAAAATCCGTTGAAACGATTACATTTTATTATAGTCTTTTGAGAAATCCAGTTATTTTATTTAAATACTTAGAAAAACAACGAACGTGCGAATGATATCAGGCATCACCTGATCAAGTTTATCTCCCACAGTCCAAAATAATCCTCTTAAAAAAGAGAAATTAATAAAGTTACGAGAAGATGCAGCATATAAAGTGCTGTACTAGATATGTTCATTTCATGTAATCTTGACAAGATATATGCCAACAATTACTTCCCTTTCCTTACAAGGGACGTAACTTGCAATATAATGTAAAGAGTAACTCTCCTTGAATTTCGTTTTAGACCAGTTTCGAAAGAAGATTTAGATTTGCATAAGAGTTTAGCTACTTTTCTGTGGATGATATATGGAAACTGTTCATGGTGGTTCCTGCTATTCTCGTTAACTAGGATCTTCCAATGATCTTTTATTCTTAAATTCTCGAGAAAAGACAGGCCTAAACATTAGCGTGTCGGATTAAATATTTGCAGTGTTTGATTCTGTTTATTCTCAGTTCAAATACTGTTACTCTTTTACTCTTTTACTCTTTTACTTGTTTCAGCCATTTGACTACGGCCATGCTGGAGCTACGCCTTTAGTCGAGCAAATACACCCCAGGACTTATTCTTTGGAAGCCTAGTACTTATTCTATCGGACTCATTTTGCCGAACCGCTAAGTTACGGGGACGTAAATACACCAGCATCGGTTGTTAAGCGATGGTGGGTGGGACAAACATAGACACACAAACACACATACACATATATATATATACATATATACGACGGACTTCTTTCAGTTTCCGTCTACCAAATTCACTCACAAGGCTTTGGTCGGCCCGAGGCTATAGTAGAAGACACTTGCCCAAGGTGCCACGCAGTGGGAATGAACCCGGAACCATGTGGTTGGTAAGCAAGCTACTTACCACACAGCCACTCCTACGCCTATAGACAAGTTTACAATTTTTTTTTGTTTTGTTTTTATGCATCACATAACCAGAGGAGTGAGAGACCTCGTCCCCATCCGCAAGACCACTTTTAGGGCTTCTGTGATTGATGGTGGGGCACGACTAGAAATATGTTTAGGTAGGGTCTATGGGTACTGCAGCAAGCGGGTACCACGGGATCGATTGGTTTCTTTGAAAAATTTGAACTAAGAACGTAAAGATTTAGAAAACGTACAACAAAGCATTCTGTTCTCCGACCCTAATAGGATGAAAGACAAAAAATGAAATTAAAAAGGGAACAAGCTGAAAGATGTATACTTGGTGTTTGGTGAATATACAGTGACAGCTCTGATCATGTTTCAGTGAAACAAATATTAATAAAGACGATAATACATACATACATACATACAATCATATATATACATATATATATATATACTCTTACTCTCTCTTTTACTCTTTTACTTGTTTCAGTCATTTGACTGCGGCCATGCTGGAGCACCGCCTTTTAGTCGAGCAAATCGACCGAGGACTTATTCTTTGGAAACCTAGTACTTATCCTATCGGTCTCTTTTGCCGAAGCGCTAAGTTACGAGGACGTAAACACACCAGCATCGGTTGTCAAGCGATGTTGAGGGGACAAACACACACACACACACACACACACACACACACACACACACACACACACACACACACACACACACACACATATATATATATATATATATATATATATATATATACATACATACGACGGGCTTCTTTCAGTTTCCGTCTACCAAATCCACTCACAAGACTTTGGTTGTACCGAGGCTATATTAGAAGACACTTGCCCAAAGTGCCACGCTGTGGGAATGAACCCGGAACTATGTGGTTGGTAAGGAAGCTACTTACCACACAGCCACTCCATATATATATATATGTGGAACTGCTTAAGAAGTGTTCGGGTCGAACCTGAGACAAAATATAAGAATTAAGATATAGACTCAAGTTAGGCAATCATACTCATACAGTTATAAATTCGCCTTAAAATGCGTATTCATATATTAATACATATCGACACATATGATTATTAAAAAAAATATTTAAAAAACACAAATATAAATATACAAATATACATAAAAATGCATGTAAATAAAACCCATGTGGGATACGTATGGAAAGAAGTGTGAGAAAAAGAGAAGTGATAAAAATTTTCTTTGTACTAAAATTAAGAGCGGTTAAGAGTTTCAATTAAAAGATCCATAGAGTTCTATGTCTTTTCTTTTTTAATTATATAAATGGTATATAAGGTATATAATACAGTTCAAGGAAGTCCACTTTCTACGGCCGTTTCCAGAGTCCATGTCCCGACAGAAAAGGTTTAAAAAAATCTTACAAACGACGCGGACAATCAGGAAGGGTATTCTCATAAAATCACATTCTTGACACTTTTTTT
>NC_142937.1:43165092-43185092 GCF_046866305.1 Octopus bimaculoides | reverse complement strand
AATAAAAAGACTGGGTTAACGACTCAACATATCACCCCCCCCCCCCCTCAATGAACATATATAAGAAATACAGCATAATCCGTCAAACATAAGGAATAGGAAGAATTAACGCAAGAAAAATAACGCAAGAAGAAATAATGAATAAAAAATATAGCATATAGTATAAAATTTTTATACACGAATATATTGTTTCAACCGATAACATGGAACTGAAAAAAATTGAGTTAAAGGTATAATACAATACATGTAAATATCATTTCATAGAAGTTAAAATTAATACGAATAAAAATTAATACGAATACAAGGAATAAAAATTTCAAATATATAATATAATAATATAATATAATATAAAAGTCGATATTGAAAAAAGTAAAATAAAATCAAGAAATGAGGTATCATAAAGTAGTCCATCGGTTGAAAATCAAGGACATATATACATATACATACATACTTACACACACACACACACACACACACACACACACACACACACACACACACACACACACACACACACACACACACATATAAGAAAAGGTAAGTTCATAAATCTATTTCGGTTTCAACATCTTTTCTCCATTTTTTAATACTTGTTTACGGTATATTCTTATACCTATAACGAATCTCCTCATATATATATATATATATATATATATATATATATATATATATATATATATATATATATATGTACTCCTAACTATATGGCATGGTCATGGGCGGAATGTTTTCTTCAGAAGTGTGCTTGTTCAGGCTTGATATTGGACTAAACAGCAAGAAAAATCCCCAAAAAACACGAAGAGCACATTCTTCACCACACACACACACACACACACACACACACACACACACACACACACATTTACACACACCGCATTGTACACATCTAGACAACACTATTCTAAACATACCTGCTCTACATTATAGCACATTGCCCTATAAAATCCCACAACTTTATCTCACATTCTATCATCCGTTCCCACAGCGTAATAAACAACGCTACTTTGCACTTCACTACACAGAACTATACAATATTACACGAAATTCTACAACACTTCATTACAAAACTCTATGATATGCCACATTACACCACAATTACACCATATTGCGTTATACTATTGGGTTGTCCGGAAAGTTCGTCACTATTTATAGTAGCTTACCTTTCGACTTATTTGCCATGAAACAACCTCAATTCTGGGAAGAGGGTATTTTCAAGTTAAAGGGAAGATGGAGACGCATTGTACAACACAATGGTTCATATTTGGTTGATTAAAAATGTAATGACAAGTATTTATTGACCTTTTTCTTTCCTTTAAAAATCGGTACGAACTTTCCGGACAGCCCAATACATCACACTCGCTACACTACATAACACTTTATCGCACACAACTTCTCATAATCTCATTACTTTTCCTAAAAAAACAAAACAAAAAAAGAGAAAACGATATTGGTCTTCTTATTGACCACAAGCGTCCTCAAGCAGTCTAAGAGTCAACTGTACGGTATATTGTCGTATGATTTCTTGTCGTCTACCAACCAATGGAGGCGCAATGGCCCAGTGGTTAGGGCAGTGGACTCGCGGTCATAAGATCGCAGTTTCGATTCCCAGACCGGGCGTTGTGAGTGTTTATTGAGCGAAAACACCTAAAGCTCCACGAGGCTCCGGCAGGGGATGGTGGCGAACCCTGCTGTACTCTTTCACTGCAACTTTCTCTCACTCTTTCTTCCTGTTTCTGTTGTGCCTGTAATTCAAAGGGCCAGCCTTGTCACACTGTGTCACGCTGAATATCCCCGAGAACTACGTTAAGGGTACACGTGTCTGTGGAGTGCTCAGCCACTTGCACGTTAATTTCACGAGCAGGCTATTCCATTGATCTGATCAACTGGAACCCTCGGCGTCGTAAGCGACGGAGTGCCAACAACAAACAACAACAAGTAGCCAACCAATAGTGAAGTTCTACCTATTCGTACCTCACTTAATATCTGCTATCGATATAAATGATATCATCACTTCCCCTTGACTTCTGCATCTTTTTTGCTTCTCTGGTAATAGAGTCTCCATCTCCAGGAAACAATATATTTCATCTGCTACGAGCTCAGGCAATAATTTCCAGAGTAATGGCCAGAATTTTTTTTTGCCCTTTTAAAGCCTAGCCAGGCTCATGGGCCCGGTTTTCCAGTTTCAATGGCGTATGTGTTCCCCAGCTGGACGGGACGCCAGTCCATCGCAGCGTTACTCGTTTTTGCCAGCTGAGTGGACATGAGCAACGCGAAATGAAGTGCTTTGCTCAAGAACACAACGCGTTGCCCGGTCCAGGAATCGAAACCACAATCTTACGATCATGATGCTGACACCCTAACCACTAAGCCACGCCCCTTCACAATGGCCAGAATATAGTAGGTCAATAATTAGATTCCCCTTCCTTTTCTTTGTCCTTCTGTATTAGCATTGTCTTTCCTTTCGTTATCAACGCTGATGTTCCATTTTTCTATTTTCTATACAAGCAGTAAGAAAAGCTGTACATAGCTGTGTTTGCTTGTGAAATTTTAAGCCAGAATCCCTGAACACAATCTGGTCTAAGAGCTTTCCTGTTTAGTATACATCTGAAGCATTTTTCACTTTATCTCTTTTGACCTATATTCTTTTTTCACTTTTAAATTTCCATAACCATTTCGTTTCCTCACCATGTTGAACCCCTTTGCTCCCCATTTCGAGCCAAATGTTCTTTGCTCCTTTAGTATTTGCTACATAATTCTCCTGATGTTCTTTCTCATTGTTCAGTTGTTGGTAAAATTTCTTTCATTGTTTCTGGAGAGTCTGTTCTGCTGACAATAGTTTGTTTTTTGTTGGAATCTATCTTTCTTTTTTGTGAAAATGATATCAATTTTTTTGGGCTTTATCTCTTCTTTAGATACTTGTTACTTATTTGTGTCTATTGTAGTATTTTCTTCGAATCTCGTTTTTTTAATATTTTCTTTATTATTTTCTTTTTAATTATTGCATTTATCTTCCCAAGGTCTCTATTGAGCTGTCCAACTTCATTCTCAAGTCTCCATTACCATCATCAACATGAGCATACAGCAAACAATCATATCCATCCCTCCCTCCACCCATCCACCCATGATCGTGATCACGACCATATCATTATCCTCCTCCTCCTCCTCCTCCTTATAATCGCGATCATTAACGTCGTTGCCGTCGTCGTCATCATCATCATAAAGTTAGTGATTTACATTTTTGGTGTTTCTGTCGAGAAAATCTTTTTTTTAAAATTACAATTGTAACGTTTGAACGGATATTGTTTATTCTGGCTCTCTCCACATAACATTTCACTAGACGATTACGGAAATAGGCGGGAATTAATTAAACATTATCGGCTTCCATCCTACTAACAATAGTGGATTTGACAAAGGTAGAGCACATTCGCGCACGCACCAGTGTGTATGTGCATTTTTCTATGTTTATGTGCACGTGTATGTATATGTTAGTATCTGAAGAGATGAAATGAAGAAAAACAAGTGAAAAAATACACAAAACTAAGAAGGAAAATACATAAAATACAACGGAAAAATAAGAAAGATTGATTGAGAGAAGAAGCAAACACGTTCTAAGTGTATCAAAGAATATTTGTCCCGGATAGCACCAGAATGGACTGGTGGTGTATTGAAGCTTTAATGAGTGAACTGAATCAACTTTCATTAGAAATCCTGTTGGTAGAAAGAAAGCAGTCAGCTTGGCTTCAAAGTTTAAACAAATCGCCATTTTGATAAGTTTTTCTGTTTCCAGTTCATCAAGTGTGTATGTGTGTATCTATGTTTATGTGTGCGTGCGTGCGTGTATGTATGTGTGTGTATGTGTGTGTATGTGTATGTATGCATGTGTGTGTATGTGTGCGTGTATACCCGTGAGTGTGCGTGTATGTGCCTGTGTGTATGTGTGTGTATATGTGTGTATATATATGCGTGTGCATGTGTGTTGTCTTCCTGCGTATGTTTTACTTCTAACAACAATGTACCGTGTTAATATCTGTGATGTTTTCCATGTGCCATATACTTCGTTGTTGTTGTCATTACTATTCTTCCTGGGTGTTATTTCTGTTGTTATTGCTACAGCTCCTGCTGCCAGTTGTCTTTTTACCGTTTCGAAGAATCCTGTTTTCAAACCAATTGAAATAACACCAGTATTAGTTGCCGTATCTTTGAATGTATGTACATTCACCCCCGCCACACAAATATATAACCATACATAATTCATACTCATATACATGCATATTTACATACATACGTACATACACATAAACATACACAAACATACATATACATACGTATGTATACATACACATTCTTGTATATATTCATGTGTATGTATGTATTTACAGTTTGATTCAGAATCACTTCACCAAGTTTCTCAAGAGTGATGTTTCTTTCTGGATGACAAGGTTTTTAGGGCTTCTAGAGACGGCTGATTATCACTGGATGGCTCGTTGTCTTTGGCCAGTTCAGGTTGCGTGGTGGTACCCTTGACTTGAGCTGATACTGACTGCTGAGTGTTATTCGGCGAGACTGCTATTGATTGATAATGTACTCAGCGGTAGGTGACTGCTGCAGAGTTCAAAGCAATCTTCAATAGTGTGCTGACTTAGTTTCTCTTGTTTTTGATTAGACTTTCAACTATTAAGAATGTCGGTAAAGTTTATGGCAGTATTAATGAAGATCGTTGAAGTAAGGTATTATCAATAAAAGCTTATGGAAGGTAGTTACTGATCATGACTTGCTATTAATCTCGGTGGTGGCAGCAAAAGCACAGCTCAGTTCCCATGCAAACCCCACCGAAAAAACTCCCAATGGGCTATTGGTATATGTAGATTAAAATTTATAGGGCAATATTAGCAAGTACTAGTTTAAAATTAGTCAGTAAAGAGGCTTAATTTTTGGTTGTAGATTAGTAGCAGCTTTGTTGATAAGCGATGCAGCTGGTTGTTGCGGTATGTGCACTTTCTAGAAGAGACAAAGGTGCAGTTGCAGGGTTAGGACACATAGTGGGTTTTTTGGTCAAGCATATTGCCTGGAACAATTTCCTTTAATTAGAGTCATCATTATAAACGCGATGCGGGAGTGGGCCTGAATGAGGCCACATATAGATAAAACTTATATGTATGTGTTTGCATTTATATATACATGTATGTACACAGATATGACAGAAGTAAATAGACACCCTTATACTCATTAAAATTTATTTAAACCTGAAATTATACATTAAAATTATTCATTCATTATTATAACATGAATATCTAATATTCAGTAGACACGCCCTTGTCATTTTTCCAATGCAAGGACCCTATTAGATATGCCACTGATCAGATGAGGAATATTCTCTCGAGGAATTTCTTGCAAAGTTTCATGCAGTAATCTCAAGAGATCTGACTTAGAGGATGCTTTCTTGTTTTTTTTTTATGAAGTGTCCTGTCCATTATGCCCCAGAGGTGTTCAATAGGGTTCATATCTGGTGACTGGCTTGGCCATAGAAGCTTTTAAATGTCATTTTCTTCCAACCAGTCTTTGGCCTTTTTAGCCGTGTGAAAAAGAGCCCCGTCTTCCATAAATGAAGAGTCTGGAGAAGATTGGAAGGAGTCCTTTCGGCAATATGGACACATATTTATCTGAGTTTATGTTTCCCTCACACTCCACCAGATCTGTTTAACCATTGCTCCAAATTGCTCCCCAGACCACCACAGAATAACTGCCGTGTTTCATTGTTGGTTGCAATCTTTTCACGTCAAATTCTTGATCACAGAGTCTCCGGACCCACATTTGACCACTGTCAGAAAGTACAGCAAATCTGGACTCATTGAGAATATGACAGTCACAAAATGCTAGTGGCTTTTCCACTATCTCACTGGTCCAATCTTTTCTCCGTTTGATATTGGTTGGTCGAAGAAGTGGCTTCCTTCTTACTGCTCTGCTATAGTAGCCAAGTTTGTGGAGGTACGTGTCAGCTGTTCTGGAACTGACATCAATTTGTTCTGTTATGTCAGAGACCGTGCAACGAGTACTATCCTCCACACTTCTCTTAACAAAGCGGAGTGTCCTGTCAGAGAGCCCTGGTTGACCTGGGCAAGGTGATGTGGACTCCTTCCTCTCTCTGGTGAATTGCACAGTCACTCTGTTAACTGGAGAAAGTGGGATCCCAAAGTTTTCTGCGATTTTATGGTGACCAAGTCCGCCTTCAGATTGACCCACAATATGTCCTCTTAGAAATTTGGACAGTTCCAAGGCTTAGGTGTCAAGCGATGTTGGGGGGACAAACACAGACACACACACACACACACACACACACACACATATATATATATATGGGAGAATATACGAAAAAACAACAACAGACGAGGACAGGTGGTGTAAATAACAAAAGGATGTATTAGTATGACGCTCGGGAATACGGAAAGTCTTTGACGTTTCGAGCTACGCTCTTCAACAGAAAGAATACGGAGACAAGGAGAAAAACACGGAGAAAAAAAATTGAATAATGTCCAGTCAACGGTCAATCATAATAATGGCTGATCATAACAATGGCTTACCGGAAGTTAGAAATTCTTTTTCAGGAGAGCTAAGAAAAGTGGGAGATAACAAACGGTGATCGAAGAACGAGGGGCTGTGTGTGGGAGATAGAATGCTGGTGATCTTGACGTATGTAGTGTGAAAATGGGGAAGGGTTGGTCAGTTTGTAGTGTGTGCGTGGTGTGATGTGAGGGTGTTGGGAGGTGGGGAAGGCATGGGTGGAGTGTGGGTTAGGCTGAGGGTGGGGTAGAGGTAGGGGTCTGTGGGTAGGGTGGGGTATGTGGGTAGGGTGTGGGTGGTGGGTGTAAGGAATTGGATGGGGTGGAGTGGGAAGGTAGAGTAGGAGTGTGTTGGGGTGTGGTGGGATGAGCTTATGAGGGGGTGTTGACGATGAAGGGGGAAGGGGAAGGTGGATGTAAGAGAGGGGGAGATGGGTATGGGAGGGGAGAAAAAGAGAGGACGAGAGGAGAGAGGGTGGGTATAAGAGAGGGAAGGTGGATTGAGAGAGGGGGAAGGTGGGTATGGGGGGAGAGAGAAGAGGAAGGTGGGTATGGGGGGAGAAAGAGAGGAAGAGAAAGAGAGTGAGAGAGAAGAGAGTGAGAGAGAGGGAAGAGGGGTATGGGGGAGAGAAAGAGAGAAAGAGAAAGAGAGTGAGAGAGAGGGAAAGAGAGAAGAGAGTGAGAGAGTAAGGGTGAAAGAGTAAGAGAGTAAGAATGTAGAGAGTAAGAGTGAGAGAGAGGAAAAGAGAGAAGAGAGTGAGAGAGTAAGAGAGTAAGAGTGTAGAGAGTAAGAGTGAGAGAGGGGGAGTACGAGAGAAGAGAGTGAGAGAGAGTAAGAGAGAGGAGAGAAAGAGTAGGGGTGAAGAGAAGTGGGAGTGAAGAGAAGTAGGAAGAGAAGTTGGAGTGAAGAGAAGTAGGAGTGAAGAGAAGTAGGAAGAGAAGTGGGAAGAGAAGTAGGAGTGAAGAGAAGTAGGAATGAAGAGAAGTAGGAAGAGAAGTAGGAGTGAAGAGACGTACAAAGAAGTAGGAGTCGGAGCAGGAGGGGAGGTGGGGGAGGGGGAGAGATGGGTGGTAGGAGGGAGGGTGGGGGAGAGAGACAGGAGGAGGGGGTTAGATGAAGCGGGGAGGGGAGTTGAGCCCATGTGGCGCAAAGGAGCGGAGAGAGAAGACCAATCCCTGTTCACGGCGCAAACGGGAGTCCGGATGGCCCCTGTGCATGGACAATCCAAACACAGACAGGTGTTGCTGCAAGGAGTGGCCGGCAGAGCGGAAGTGGCGTGACACCGGGGTGTCATTGCCAACGTTGATGTCTCGGAGGTGTTCCGCGAATCGGTCGGCCAGGCGGCGCCCCGTTTGTCCGATGTACAGGGAATGGCAGAGAGAGCAGGAGAGGCAATAGATGAGGTTGGTAGAAGTGCAGGTAAAGGAGTCGGTGATGGGTGCTGGTGAGGAGGGTGGTGTTGGAGAGGTAAGGGCAAGTGCGGCAGCGTGGGCGGGAGCAGGGGGACGAGCCAGGTTGGGAGGTTGGGTTGGGGAAGAAGCTGTGGACCAAGAGGTCCCGTAGGTTGTGGGCTCGTTTGAAGGAAGGGAGGGGTCGATTAGGGAAGATGTGGGAGGTGGAGGGGTCGGACTGGAGGCGCCGAAAAGCTCGGAGAATGGAGCGTTGGAGGGGTAGGATGGTGGGATGGTAGGTGAGGGGAAAAGGGAGGCGGGAAACGGCAGGGCGAGTTCGTGGGGGGGGGAGCAGATGCACGGTCCACAGAACGTGCTCTGGCAAGGGCGGTGTGGATGGTGGTGGGTGGATATCCTCGCAGGCTAAAGTGGTGAGCCATGAGTTGAGACTGAGTCTCAAAGTCATGGCTGTCGCTACAAAGTCTGCGTAGACGGAGGAATTGGGAATAGGGGATGGAAAGTTTTGTGTGTCTAGGGTGGGAGGAGGAGAAGTTGAGATAGGAGTGTGAGTCTGTGTGTTTGTAGTGGATAGAGGTGCTAAGGGCGGAGTGGAGGATGCTGACCGAAATGTCGAGAAAGGGGACAGAGGTGTCAGAGACAGTACAGGAGAAGTGGAGGGCAGGATGGAAAGACTGAACGAAAGAGAGGAACGAGTCAAGATGTTCGCGGGAGAGTGAGGTGGCACCGATACAGTCGTCGATATACCGACCGTATAGTTCGGGAGTAGGACCAGTGAAACTGGAGAATATTTGGGCCTCAACATAACCAACGAAGAGGTTCGCGTAGTTGGGGCCCATTCTCGTCCCCATATATATATATATATATATATATATATATATATATATATATATACATATACATATACATATATACGACGGGATTCTTCCAGTTTCCGTCTACCAAATCTACTCACAAGGCTTTGGTCGGCCCGAGGCTATAGTAGACTGGAACTGAACCCAGAACCATGTGGTTGGTAAGCAAGCCACCGGTGAACTTATAAGTATATTCGACAATGTTCGTGTATTTATGTCTATATGTAATTATATGTCAGTATTTATACACACGTTACTGTGTGTTGTTAAGCATATTATTGCCTGTTAGTATGTGTCGTGTAGATAGCGTGTGGCGTGTGAGTATACCAACATCAGTATTTCCTGAAGTATATAGAGTTGGACGGACAGTCAGACCGTGTGATTGATAATACTTCCGGAAACTGGGACACTTCTATTGCACAGGACGTGACAAAGTGCGTAAGATTTGTCATATTATCACACCTATGTCTTTGACAGTTGTCCAGTCCATTCCCTTGCAGTGTGAGTTTGTGCGTATGTGTGTGTGTAAGATTGTGTGCGTATGTATGATATGCATGTATGTATGTGTATATATATATGTGTGTGTAAATATATTTATACATAGATATTATCATAATATATTATATGTATTATATATATATATATATATATATATATATATATATATATATATATGTATATATATATATATATACATGCATGTATATATGTATGTGCGTGCTTGTGTGTGTGCGTGTGTATGGGTCTGTGTATGTATGCATGTAAATATATATATATACATATATATATATATATATATATATATATATATATATATATATATATATATATATATACATACATATATATATATATATATATATATATATATATATATATATATATATATACATATATATATATATACATACATATATATATATATATATATATATATATATATATATATATTTATATATATATATATATATATGTATATATATGCATATCGTCGTGGCACTCCGTCGGTTACGACGACGAGGGTTCCAGTTGATCCTATCAACGGAACAGCCAGCCCGTAAAATTAACGTGTGAAATTAACGTGTAACTAGCTGAGCACTCCACAGACATGTGTACCCTTAACGTAGTTCTCGGGGAGATTCAGCGTGGCACAGAACGTGACAAGGCTGGCCCTTTGAAATGCAGGTACAACAGAAACAGGGAGAAAGAGTGAGAGAAATTTGTGGTGAAAGAGTACAGCAGATGGGGCGTTGTGAGTGTTTATTGAGCGAAAACACCTAAAGCTCCACGAGGCTCTGGCAGGGGGTGGTGGTGTGGCGAACCCTGATGTACTCTTTCACTTGTTTCTTTCTGTGTTCCTTTCTGCGGAAGAGCGTAGGCTCGAAACGTTAAAGACTTTTTCAATTCCCGAGCGTTATACTAATACATCTATTTATTTTCTACACCACCTGTCTTCGTCTATTATTTTGTGAATTTTCCCTATACGAATATATATATATATATATATATATATATATATATATATATATATATATATATATATATATATATATATATATATATATATGTATATATATAATATATATATATATATATATATATATATATATATATATATATATATATATATATATATATATATATATATACATATATATAATACAAAGAATATATATGCATGTATACACACATATATGTACATACTTACATCTACATGTATCTATAGATGCATATCAGGGTACAGGACGTTAGAACAATGGACTACAGACCACGGAACGAACACATAGGAAAACAGATAGCCACTTGGAATTAATCCTTCGTCAGCTGCCTCTATTCTAGCTATATATATATATATATATACACGAACACATATACATGCATATATATATATACATATATATATATATATATATATATATATATATATATATATATATATATATATATATATATACAGACATTCATGTATGTATGTATGAATGTATGCATGCATGCATGTATGTATGTCTGTTTGTAGACGGAAACTGAAAGAAGCCCATCGTTATATATATATATATATATATATATATATATATATATATAAAATAATAATAATATAAATAATATGTATATGTATATAATAATATTTCACCGTTTCGTTTTCCTGTCTTATTTTCTGTCCGCCACTATCCTCCACGAAAAAAATTTAATTTGTGTTCGTGGAAAGAGCCATTTTATCGATGCGTCCTGCCCTAACTATTCGAAACGCCAGTGTTTTAATGGTCGTAGCTGATGAAGGATATGTTCTCTATGTGGCCTGCTTGTTTTTGTACCTTGTTTATCATTTTGTCTATGTTTATTTGCAATGTCATATACCCAGATATGTATCTATATGTACACATAGATGAAGATATGTACATACATGTACATATATATACATATACTCATATATTGCTTATATATATATATATATATATATATATATATATATATATATATATATATATATATATATATATCTTTGCACGCATGCATATATGGGTACAGGACGTCACCAAACAGTAAACAATATGAAATACGCAAACAACGAGAGAAACAAATAGAAAACAGGACAAATAACATAAAGAACGACCCTTCGTCAACTCTCGGCTGTCTATCTACTCCCCATTTTGAGCATTCAGCGACAATATGAATCTTCGAAGACAGTTGCTCCCAAACGTACCAAAATAAAATTTGGGATTTATGGAAGGTCAAAGTTGGGAACAAAAACAAGAATGTGGAGGCATACAAGGAAACTGAACGAAAACAAACATGGAGGGGCGTTCTTTCAGTCATTTGACTGTGGCCATGCTGGAGCACAGCCTTCAGTCGAAGAAATCGACCACAGGACTTATTCTTTGTAAGCCTAGTACTTATTCTATCGGGCTCCATTGCCGAACCGCTAAGTTAAGAGGATGTAAACACACCAACATCGATTGTCAAGCGATAGTGCAGGGACAAACAATCGCAAATACACACACACATACATATTTTCTCCTGTCCGCCTTTGTATCGACTATCTGTTCGAATGTTTTATTGTCCTCTATTGAGTTCTTGTTCCATTTTTTTAATATTTATATATACATATAGCGGCGTACGTACACACTTGTTATTACATTGTAGTAGATATGCATCTAAATTTTGTACGACTCTTTTACTCTATCTTTTAGTCCCCTCATACTTTCTTCCTCTTTACTTTTTCTCGCTCCCCCCCTCTCTCTCTCTCTCTCTCTCTCTCTCTCTCTCTCTCATACATGTCTTGGCTCTCTATTTCTTTAACTCTCACTTCCCCCCCCCTCGTTTATCATCCGTGTACCTTTCCCTTTGTATCTGATTTTTTTTTTCTAATCCTTCAATCCCGCTGCCCCCACCCCTCTCTCCTCCTTCCACGTGACCGGTGTCTGACTAGCCATGATCTTTCTTTCTTGGCCTGACCGCCGACCATCGACACCTCTTATGTCCATCTCCTATGTTCGTGCCTTTAGGCTTTCACTTCACACGCGCCAGCTCAATTTGATTCGTTCTCAGTCGAAAGACACCTGTTGTTATTTTCTTATTGCTGGTATTTGTAATTGTGTACCATGTTCTCCGTTTTTTGTCTTTGTTGCCGTACACATTCGCTAGCTTTCTTACAAAAATATCTAATGCTCTTAGTTTAAAATTTTTTGGGGAGCAACCAGATTGAACTGTCTCAAGTGTAACTGCACCCGAAACAGTAAGGACTTCTGGTGACTTCACTGAGGAAAGAAGGCCACGAATGACACGTCTTTTTTTTTGCCTGTCTTTCTAATTGTCGTGTCTCCTGTCTATCTGTCCGAATGTTCTCTATTGCGTTTTTGTTCCATTATATATATATGTATTATATCTATATTCCTCCCTGTGCCTGTGAAATCTTGTATCCTTGTTGTAAGGCTTTATTTCCACACACGCCAATTTAATTTAATTCGTCCTTAGTCGAAAGACACCTGTTGTTATGTCCTGTTATTTGTATTTGAGAAACGAGAACATAAAAAACAAAAACATAGAAAATGATTTTTTTTTCGAACAACGAAAAAAACAAACAACAGACAAACGAGACATGCAACATAAAGAACATTCCCTCCGTCAGTTGTCCCCTGTTTTATCTACTCCTCGTTTCGAAGGTAAGGACAAGACGGGACTTCGTTAAAACAGTCCTTCCCGCAAAGCAAATTAAATGAAATTTGGGATTTTTTGCGGAGGGTGAAAGTGGTAACAAAGACAGGACAGTGAGAACAAAACAGTGAAAACAAACGGTGAGGGCTGTTAAGCCAAGGTGATGTGAAGTGCTGAACGCTGGAAAAACGAGCTTTGAGAAGAGACAGATAAAAGCGCGTCTTGTCTTTAGGAAGGAAGTGGAATAAAGAAAGATGGATGGCCCTTGGTCACTTCTGAGCAACGAGAGAGTCAAGAAGGAAGAGTGAGAGAGAGAGAGAGGGAACAGTGAGGGGAGAAAAGAATAGGGAAAGTGTGGGAGGGAAAAACGGAAAGAAAGAAGAACAAGAGAGGGATATATATATATCCACTTATTTCGGTTAGTGGCTTATTCACGAATATACCAACACTAGCGCCCCTGAGGGTAATATTCTCTGGGAACACACAAAAGCCCTTTTTCAGAGATATTTACTTTGAATTGTTATTATCTCATATTTGATTAGCCTGTTATTACGTAACATGCTTCACGATTTTAGCATACATATCTTATTAGTATTTCCTCCTAAGTTCTATATACTCTGCGAACGTATTAAAGCCCTTTTCGGGGCTACTTTATTTGAATTCTTACAATCGGGTAATTAATTTCATGTTATTACATAACTGACTTCACAATTTGGGTATTCATAACTTATTGGGAATTTCTATAAACAAGATCCTGTGTAAGACAGTTCGGTATTCTTTGTAAATGCCCAAAAACTGTTTTAAGGACTACATACTTTGTATTGTTGTCATTGGATTAGCGAAACAATTATGAGGACGGAACCAAGGGATAAACCCCGTTTTCCCGAGAATTACCGGGTACGTCAGCTAGTATATATATATATATATATATATACATATATATATATATATATATATATATATATAAATAATGAATGAGTATATGCATATATACGTACATGTATGTACGTACCTACATCTACATGTATATATAGATGCATATCTGGGTACAGGACGTGGCAAAAAAACGTGGACAAAATGATAAACAAAGTACAGAAAACACACAGGTCACATAGAGAACATTTCCTTCATCAGCTGCCACCATTCTAAAACTAAGCGTTTCGAAGTGTTGTATATATATATATATAAGTGTGTGTGTGTGTGCGCGCGTGCGTGTGTGTGTGTATTATGTATGTATATATATATGTATATATATATATATATATATATATATATATATATATATATATATATATATATATATATATATATATATATATATATATATATTATGCATGTAAATATAAATCTATGTATATGTATGGCAGTATCTAAATATGTGCATGTATGTAGTATATGTTTTTATACACACACACACACACACACACACACACATACACACATTCATGTTTGTATGTATGTAATTATGTATGTATGCATTTATGTATGTATGTATGTATATATGTATGTATGTATGTATGTATGTATGTATGTTTACAAGGCATCGGTCAGCTCGAAACATTACTGGAAGACAGTTGCTCAAGGTAACGTGCTGAGAGACTGAACACGGAATCTTATGATTCTGAACTGAATTTGTCGACCACATTTACGCATCTGTACCTATATTTCTTCAGTAGGGAAATCGACATTGGCGCTGATGATGACACACCTGTTCAGGATGAACCCATATTAGAGGTGCATATCGCGACCAAAAGCTAAAATTTATTCATAGTCAATAATGTCAAAGAACAATGTTTAGTTTCTGATTTTTGAATATGTTTATTCCATTTTGTTTTTTCTATCGTTAATTCTAGTGTGGTTGAAGCATTCACTTACGACATTAAGTCCTTTCATCGTAACTAGAATAATAGGGTAAAACTTTTACTAGCGTGAAAGACGATTCCTCTCGTAAAGAAACACACATACACGCGCGCGCGCGCACGCACACACATTCACACGCAATCGTTCAAACACAAACACATGAATAAATAAGACCAGTCTCAACGCTAAATAGTTGTTTTCAAATGTGTTTGTTTGATGTGATTTTTCTGAGTTGTTTTCTCCTCTGTTCCATATTTATTTATCATAATAGACTAATGTCACAGGTTTAAATATTCTAACTTATTGTTACATATTTATTCAACACTTTGTGGTATTATACCCCAGATTACATCAGTCGGAATGTGCTGTATTTAGCACCACATGTCTAAAATCTATAATATATGTATATATATATATATATATATATATATATATATATATATATATATATATATATAATATTTTGGTCACGTGTAAATATATATAAATATGTGTATTATACAAAAGCACAAATGTTTCTTAATGTATCTCTCAATACATCTTTATATTACAGAAACAGAGAGTGCTCTATGCATAATGCTGAGCCATAATAATAAAGTAATGTGTTTAGTGGCAATATTTGTTGTCCGTGTGTATGCCATAAGGAAACTTCCTCACAAAAGTATTGTTCACGGGAAGGAGGAGCAAACTTTGAAAAGCTGACGGATTCTCCTCCCACTTTAAACGATACGCGACTTTGAATATCCCAAACAACCCACAAAATATACGTAGTTCAATTCTCGACAGTGGACTATGCATTTTTCGCTAAATAAAGTCACCTTAATCCGAATATTTTCCATTGCTATCGAAGATATGACGCTATATGAAACCCGTAGGTACCCGACAAAAACATTCATTTCTTTATTGCCCGCAAGGGACTTAATATAGAGGAGACAGACAAGGACAGACAAAGGGATTAAGTCGATTACATCGACCCCAGTGCGTAACTAGTACTTATTTAATCGACCCCGAAAGGATGAAAGGCAAGGTCGACCTCGGCGGAATTTGAACTCAGAACGTAACGGCAGACGAAATATTGCTAGGCATCTCGCTCGGCGCGCTAACATTTCTGCCAGCTCACCGCCTTATCTGACAAAAAATATTGAAATATCTCTTAATATCATTATTATTATTTGTACAATACTTTGGAAATTTATTTATGCATATTTTTACATCTTACATATATACAGTTATAAATATTTAGGGGTTAAAAAAGTATTCGTACAGAATAAATTTATGAGTTTCTATGCCACAAAATACTGTTAAAATATTTTTTTTACTAGAACTTTTTCGTTTGTTCCAATAATCTTATCAGTGGTCATTTTTAAGTGTCGAAACGCTAGCTTCTTCATTCAGCACTGAGACAACATAAAGTAGTGTTGTAATAATGGCGAAAAGTAAAGAACTCACAAATTCAGTGAAAAACTTAATTATTGAACAGTGGAAAGCAGGTAAAAGTAAAAGTTACAGGAAAATATCAGAGACCCTTTGTATTCCATTTTCTACCATATCTTCATTTATTCAAAGATATACAAAATCGGGAACTGTTGAAAGCAGAATAAAATCCGGTGCACCACGCAAGATTTCCCCTAGATCTTTAAGAAAAATGAAGTGAAGTGTCAAAAAAAAAACAAAAAACAAAAAACAAAACGCAATGATCACCAGAAAGGAATTGCAAAAAGATTTGTTAGCTTCAGGGGTTTAGATTTGCGATACTCTCCCTTTATTTCCCATCGTGGATAGGCAGATTTGCTATCTTACTATAATGGGCGTTATGTCCGCCTGTCTGTCCGTCTATCTGTCTCTGACTGGACTAATGGTTACGATATTTTTCGGGATTACAAAGACAGTCGTCAGGAAGGGTTTTAGCATAAAATAAATCAGAAAGTGTGATTATTTCGTGGATATCGATTTTTGAATTGATAAACCATCTTTGCATTTTTATTAAAAATTCACCGACCACGAGTAACTCTAGATTTTTATTGTGTAGTCCGTGGCCCCATCATAGATACAAAGGGGGTCACGAGGACGGTTAATAGCGAAAATAAAGCGGAAAAAAGTGTATGTGATTATTTAGTAAGTATTGAAGTGTGCTAGTCTTGGAGTAGGATTCGAAACGGCTAATCAAAGCAGCTGTTGTTTATATTTGTTTCGTCAATCAAAATATCCCATGGTACTTGAACATCCAGACATTATTCGCATAGAACAGTGAGAAGTAAGCCTTAATTAGATTTTTGCAGCCCTAAAGAACCCGCTTGCACATTCACAACAAACAAGGCCCAGGGCCAGACTTTAGATCGTGTAGGTGTGTTTTTACCCACTCCGGTGTTTACACACAGCCAGTTATACGTCGCTATAAGTAGATCAACGGACTCCAGTAATTTGAGAATTAGTGTCGATCAGACAGAAAATATCGTCTACAAAGAAGTTGTGTAATCATATTGGTATTATCGAAAGTAATATGATTTCATAATTTAAATAAGGAAATTTGTGAACTTCGAATGTATAAGAGTATAAACAAGCGTAAAATAGTGTAAACTACTAAAGTAAAAAGTATATCTAAATAAAAATTTTACTTAGTACTTTTAATGTAGTGGTCGCAGGAAGCTCTGGCTTTCGTTAGGAGTGGTCCACATAACCATTCATGATAAAGAGACTGGGAGTTAATTTCAGTTCGAGAGTAAGTCGTCATCACACGTTACTTAGTTGCAAACACATGTCATATAGCTGCAATAGAATGCTGTATCACCATCAATAATGTGATTTCTCTAAGACATCACCCAGTAAATCTATCAAGTCCATTTATACATTTCTCAATACGTACTGCTGACTTTCCTCCCTCTTTTTATGCCTAGATCCTAGATGGGTAGATGTGCTTTTTATGCCTAGATGGTAGATGGGTAGAATGCCAATTCTGAAAATCTTAACGATGATGATGATGTTGGCGATGATGATGTTGATGATGATGCTGGTAATGATGATAATGAAATTGGCACTGAGTGATGGTGACGATGGCGATGGTAATGTTGAGAGCGATAAAGCTGTGGCATACGATAATGAGGGTGAGAATGAAAATGATGATTATAACGACGAACGAGATAATGAGGACAACAACGGTGTTGGCGATAAAATGTTGTTGTTGTTGCTGCTACTACTACTGCTGCTGCTGCTGCTGCTAATGAGGAGGACGATGATGATGATGACGACGCTGATGATGACGACGACGATCAACGACAACGGTGACGATCGTGATGATAAGTTCCGATAATTATGGAGCCCAGGTACATGGCAAAGATAGCTGATGTCACAGGGGTCAAGATGTGGGTTGGTTGTTTGCAGTTGTTTTAATAGTAGTGATAGTGGTAGTAATAATGGTGGTGGTAGTAGTAATGGTAGTATTAGTAGTAATAGCAGTAGTAGTAGTAGTAGTAGTAGTAGTAGTAGTAGTAGACTTTTGCTAATGAATTCGTGGTGTCGGTGGCGTTGCTTTATATATATATATATACATATATATATATATATATATATATATATATATATATATATATATATATATATATATATATATATATATATATACATATATACACACACACACACACACACACGTATATATTATCATTATTATTATTACTAGCATAAAGACCGCCTCCGGAGGGTTTCTGCTAATCAAACCTGAAGTATGTGTGTGTGTATGTGCGTGTGTGTGTGTGTATGTATGTGTGTGTGTGTAAGAGAGAGAGAGAGGGAGAGAGAGAGAGAGAGAGAGAGAGAGAGAGAGACAGACAGACAGACAGAGAGAGGGAAGAGAAAACATTGCAAACAATGAATGAAATAAACATGAAATGAAGAAGTCGTATAGATAAAAGCCCGTTAAAATCTTTTTACCGAATATTTAAATTTGTGAACTTGAAATACTCAATAGAAGTAAATTCAGAAAACCTCAGTTTATAAAACAATCTCACTTGCTTAGCAAATATTGTTTTCATTAATTCATCGTAGTTGTAACATATCTGTAATTTAAACAAACTTCAAAGTTTAGCATGCTAGAAATAACAGCGATCACGTAATCATTCTCGTAAGACTTACAACGTTCCAAACAGCCATATCAACAAAATCACTTCTTAATTTTTAAAATAAAAAAAATATATATATACCGCTATATTAAAAAGTTTACATTTTATCAAAAATAAACATCAAAGTTATACAGCTATTTTGTCTAATAGTATTCATTCATTCAATAAATAAATGTTTTACATTACATATATAGAATAAACTGTGAGTTTTGCAAATAGTGAATTAAAGCTCGAAATGAAAATATTGAAATGAATATATATTAAATTATCATTAATGAACATAGGGGCGATTGAGAGCGGAAAATTTCGTCCGCAGCGAATTAATATTGTTAATTAAATCTAGTCCCCAGTGAATGCAACTATTTAAATTTGTGTAAAAATTTGTAGTTCCAAATATTCAATAAAACCTTCAGAAATAGAAATTACAGGAAATTTCTTGGAATATGAATGTATAAAAAATTTCCAGACAATCAAGCCTTTAATAATTGTTTTCTTTTAGTAATTGTTACAGACCTAATTAATAAGCAGCTTTCTTTATTATAATGTAGATTATTACTAATGTGGCGAGCTGGCAGAATCATTAGCACGCTCGACGAAATGTTTAGCGGTATTTCACCCGTCGCTACGTTCTGGGTTCAAATTCTGCCGAGGTCAACTTTGCCTTTCATCATGTCGGGGTCGATAAATTAAGTACCAATGAAACACTGGGTCGATGTAATCCCACAATTTCAGGCCTTGTGCCTATAGTAGAAAGGATTACTATTATTATTAATATTAAGGCGGCGAGCTGGCTGAATCGTTTGCACGGCGGGCAAAATGTTTAGCGGTATTTCACCCGTCGCTACGTTCTGAGTTCAAATTCCGCCGAGGTCGATTTTTGCCTGTTATTGTTTTGGGGTCGATAAAATACGTACCAATGAAACACTGGTTGATGTAATCGACTTATACCCTCCCTCAAAATTGCTGCCCTTGTGGCAAAACTTGGAGCCATTATTATTATTATTATTTAAGACGTCGCACAGTATCTAATATCGTGATGTTGATTAAAGAAA
>NC_142937.1:43150092-43160092 GCF_046866305.1 Octopus bimaculoides | reverse complement strand
TATATATATATATATATATATATATATATATACATACATGCAAGCATACATACATACATACATACATACATATGCACGAATGTGTCATGTATGCATTTATGTAGGTAATTTCGATTTTATGTGCGTAAACATATGTGCATATTTATGTATGGGTATATATGTATGAGAATATATTCTTTATATATGCATATCTATTTATGTATAGATGTGAATATGTCTCTCTCATTCTCTCTCTTTCTCTCTCTCTCTCTCACTGTCTTTCTTTCGCTCTCTCTCTCTCTCTCTCTCTCTCTCTTTCTCTCTTCATCTCTTTCTGTATTTATACACACACACACACACACACACACACACACACACACACATATATACATATATGCACACATACATACACATACATATCTATGTCGTTGTTTTAACTTGAGCATTAGATGTTTCACTTTGGCGCATGCGCATTTTCTATTCTATGTGCATTCAAAAATGCTTCGGCGTTGACAATGGAAAAGGAAATAACACAGAAACACACGCTCACAAACACATAAACAAAACAACATACGTGTACGCATACATACAAATACACAGACGTATACATGTAATATATACATTAATATATAAATGTGAACGTGCGACAATGTACGTATTCATTTAGATATGTATTTGCATGTGTATATGCTTGTTTGCTTTTAGTTCTTTAGCTTTTGGTAAATTTGTCAAAGTCTATGTCAGTTTACATTGTGTGTGTGTGTGTGTGTGTGTGTGTGTGTGCATGTGTGTGTGTGTGTGTGAGCGTGCGTTTATTTTGTATGAAAGTGTGTGCCTATAAAACGAATGAATATATGGTATATATATGTGTGTACATAAATATATCTACCTCTGCATGCAAATATATTGTTATAGATGTGTCAGTTCCTCACAATATATATGTGTTTGTGTGTTTATGTATGTACACGTGTGCTTGCCCGCATATGTGCACATATACACATAAGTGCATACGTATATACAAATATATCTATATACCTGTACATCTATATATTTCATATACACGAATTTATCTTTTATTTTTCGTCGTTAAATAAAAGAACTTTTAGTCGAACGAATTTATCCCAATACTTTTTAAAGCTTGGTACTTTTGAGGTGAGGGACAAAGAAACGAAGATACACACACAAACACACACACGCACACGCACACAAGCATACGCAAACATGCATACATACACAAACATAAGCATACACATATATGTATGCACACACATACACACGCAAGCATATACACACACGTATACACACACACGCATGACAGGTTTCTTTCACTTTCTGTCTGCCAAATCCACTCACAAGTCTTTGGTCGGCTCATGGCTATAGTAGAAGACACTTCTCCAAGGTTCCACACAGTGGACTGAATCCGGAGCTATGTTGTTGGGAAGCAAAATTTCTTACTACGGAGCCACGCCTACTTATATATACATAATACATACATACATACATACATACATACATACATATATATATATATAAAAACAAATAGTAAATGAGTATATGCATATATACATACAGGTATGTGCATACCGACATCCACCTGTATGTATAGGTGCACATCTGGGTACAGGACATTGCAAACAAAACGTAGACGAGAAAACACACAAGCCACATAGAGAACATTCTACTTCATCAGCTGCCCACGTTTTAACACCGGCGTTTCGAAGAGCTTGGGCAGGACGCATTGTTAAAACGGCTCATCCCATGGACCGCAGATTAAATTTGTATACGCAAATTAAATCTTGCCATGGAGGAATGTAGTGGCGGACAAAAAACAAGACAGGAAAACAAACAGAAGAGGCTTTACGGCCAGACGAGAAAAATTATGTGTGTATGAACGCTGTGAGGCACGAACTTGAAAGTAGGGACGAAGTGAGTTCGCGTGTTTGCTCGGCGATAGCCAAGGAAGAAAAGGATTATTGACCGGAAGCATGTGACCATGCTGGTGTAAGGGGAAGAGAGAGAGTGGTAGAGGGAGAAATAAAGGGAGGAAGTATATATATATATATCTGTGTGTGTGTGTGTATGTGTGTGTGTGTGTGTGTGTGTGTGTGTGTATGTATATGTATGTATGTATGTATGTATGTATGTATGTATGTATGCATGTCTTTCTTTGCTGGGCTCAAATTTCATTTGAGGTCCCATGAAAAATGAATTTCCACCAACTATTCTGCCTATATATTTCTGTACTCACTTTTCAATGCCGTGTATGCCATATGGTCTGCAATTCTAACGGAGGCCTCATTTTAAAATCCACAAAGATCAGAACTTAATTGCAGCTCTCGGTGGTCCAAATCGGATATGCAATCTATGCAGGTGTCTTTTCAATACATAGTCTGGTTTGAAAAGCCATAATAGACGCCATGATGGCTTTAAGGTGTAGGTACAAGAGGTGGTCATATTCTGCATAAGGAGTAGTTAACCACCATGTATATATGTATTGATCTATCTACATCATATATATATATATATATATATATATATATATATATATATATATATATAAATCCTCAAAATGGAAGAAGAACGTAATGGACGACAATGAAAACATACGGACAGATGGACGATACAAGGACGGACAGGAAAACCAGGACGGAACATTTGTGGCTTTCTATTCATCAGTCAAGCTTCCAATTATCACTACAGTTTCGGCCTGTTGCACTTGAGTTTCTTCAAAATTACTAGGCCTCAAAATCTAAGCTTAGTGCATTAAATTTTGGGAAGAAAGCAGACGAATATGTGTGACAACACGGACAAAACAAAAAAAAAAAGAAAAAACAAGAAAACTGAGAAAGTGTTACGCGATTACAAATACAAACAACAAGTTTCTTTCGACTAAAAGGAGAAGTTAAGTTAAGCTGGCGCGTGTGAAGTGAAAGCCTTACGGCAACAAACATAGATGAAAGTCTGGAGACAAGAAAATAAAGTGTTGAGCGCACGGCGGTCAAACCAAGAAAGATCATGCTTGGCGGAGAACGGATCATGTGGGAGGAGCATATATATATATATATATATATATACATGCACTCATGCATACATATATACACACGCACACACATATTTTATTGTTTTATTTCATAACAGTTTGAATCAGCTCCATGCAACTCAAAGATTCGTGGACTTTTCAAACGAACCTAAGTCGTTGGATTACAAAAGTTACCTCAGCTTAAATAATATATGTAACTTCTACCAAATGTGTTAAGTGTCACTTTCTTTCGTTTTTTCACTCACGTGTATATTTTAGTATATTATACATACAAGGCAACGAGCTGGCAGAATCGTTAGCACGCCTCGTGAAATGCTTAGCGGTATTTTGTCTGCCGCTACGTTCTGAGTTCAAATTCCGCCGAGGTCGACTTTGCCTTTCATCCTTTCGGGGTCGATAAATTAAGTACCAGTTGCGTACTGAGGTCGATCTAATCGACTTCCCTCTCCCCCAAAATTTCGGCCTTGTGCCTTGAGTAGAAAAAATATTATACATACATACATACATATTTGCGGGTACAAGTTTGTATTTCTATTTCTCTAAAATAACTGGTGTGATAGTATAATGATCATTTCTGAAATTGATTTAACGTTGATCTTTAAGTGTTTACTCCGTTATTCATGGCTCATTTTGTCAATTTCACTTCAAAAGCTAAAGAGCACTGACGGAGTCCTCGAGATTTTCGTACCCTATATGAATCTCTATGTTTGACCGACGTTTTATATAAACAGTAATTTTCTTGTAAGCCTTTCCTTTTACGTACCTGTTATTGAAAGCGTCTCACCGATCATTTTCACTGCTCCGACATATTATGTCCGGAGAAGATATATTTACTCTCTCTCTCTCTTTCACTATATAAATAAATGAATATGTATGTGTGTGTGTGTGTGTGTGTGTGTGTGTGTGTGAAGACCATGTACTGCAATAGCTTGGGATCCAGGGGCCCACAGCTATTGCCAAAACATCTGAGGGATCATCATGGAGTAGGGGTAGTTGTTTTTAAGAAACATCTACCTGCTACCCAAGGTCCCTGGCCCCTCCTGTTATCCAAGGTTGTCCCAGATGAACATATACCAAAGCAGGAAATTCAAAAGAGGGCAGCAGTGTTGATCTCCCCACTTCAAGTCTTCCTGCCTTTTATTAATCGATGTATGCACATGAGTTTGATCTTTTATACTGGTTTCAAATTTTGGCACTAGGCCATCAATTTCAGGAGATGGTTTAAATCAATTACATTGACCACAGTGATCAACTGGTACTTGTTTTATCGACTACAAAAGGATGAAAGTTAAAGGAAATTGGTACTTAATTTTCTCTACCCCGAAAGGATGAAAGGCAAAGTCGACCTCGGTGGAAGTTGAACTCCGAACGTAAAAAAAGACGAAATGCCGCTAAGCAGTTTTCCTGGGGTGCTAACGATTCTGCCAGCTCATCGCTTTAGTTAAATTCTTTTTTTTTTCTTTTAGATTTCCAAAGTTCTTTGTTAATTTGTTATGTTTAACCGTTTCAACGATTTCTCGGTTCCATCTTTTCAGTGAAAGGATTTGACTACAACATGCAGTAATATTTCATCAGTACAACTACCCTTCCATGTTGATGATGAGGCCATGAACAATTTGAAACGTTAATAGTCTTAGGTATTAGCTTCAAACTAAGCAATGAAGACTAATGAGAAAATATGAAAAATCTTTCATAAAAATGTTTAAACTCCAGCCTGGCAGTGTTTGTGATATAACATATTTGAATAATAACCTGAGGTCGAAACGATCGTAGTGACGATTTTTCATGTACTCAGTAGTAAATATGAACGCATTTGATAACTAGTCGACTTCGATCGAACCAATTACAACGGAGATAATACGATAATAATACATGTATGTATGTATGTATGTATCTGTCTATCTATCTATCTATCTATCTATCTATCTATCTATCTATCTATCTATAAATAAATAACCAAATAAATAAATAAACATACATACATACATACATACATACATACATACTTGTTTGTGTGTGGATTTAATGTGTCCCAGTTTAAGAACAGCCACACCACACATACATCGGTCAGTAACTAGAACTCAGACCCGCCACAGCACTCACCTTACCACACACACACACACACACACACACACATACACTCATTCAAACACAGGCATGCACGCACGCACACACACACACACACACACACACACACACACACACACACACACACACACACACACACACACAGACGTTCACACTCAGAAACCAGCAGCACCACCACCTCCACAGCAAATTACTTTTTAATGCCCCTTCCCCACTACCATAGCATCACATTTCTATCTCATGTCCATTACCCAACTGTCCAGAAACAACATTGGAGAAATACATCTTTTTTTTTTATATATTTATTTATATACATTTTCATATTTTGTGTATTTGTTTTTTTTTTCTTTATTGTCTGATTTATATTTCTATTGCTTGTTTATATTACGTTTTAATTGTGTGTGTGTGTATGTGTGTGCGTGCGTGTGTGACTGTGTGTCTATGTGTGTGTGTGTGTGTGTGTGTGTGTGTATACAGATATGTCATGATATTAAAGGTAGTAGAAATAATGGTGCTGGCTGGACTCGTGTCAGGGTTGGTGGAAGTAGTGCAGCTGTGGTAGTGATGTTGGCGGTAGTGGTGTTGGTAGTAGTGGTGTTGGTGGTAGAGGCGTTGAAGTTTCTGTTGTTGTTGTTGGTGGTGGTGGTGTTGGTGGTTGAGTTGATGGTGGGAGCAATAGTGTTGTTGTTAGCTGTTGTGCAAGTTTGTTTAAACAAAGACTAATGGTCAAAATGTTTTCAAAGACTTTTGACCAGGCTGTGTGGTAAGAAATTTGCTTCCCTACCACATGGTTCAGGGTTCAGTCACACTGCAAGTGTCGTCTACTATAGCCTTCGGCCGACCAAAGCATTGTGAGTAGATTTGGTAGACGGAAACTGAAAGAAGCCCGTCACATATATGACACCTTGGGACGTATATGACACCTTGGGAAAGTGTCTTCTACTATAGCCTCGGGTCGACCAAAGTCTTGTGAGTAGATTTTGTAGAGAGAAACTGAAAGAAACGCGTCGTATATATATAGGCGCAGGAGTGGCTATGTGGTAAGTAGCTTGCTTACCAACCACATGGTTCCGGGTTCATTCCCACTGCGTGGCACCTTGGGCAAGTGTCTTCTACTATAGCCTTGGGCCGACCAAAGCCTTGTGAGTGGATTTGGTAGACGGAAACTGAAAGAAGCCTGTCGTATATATGTATATATAGATATATATATGTATGTCTGTGTTTGTGTGTCTGTGTTTGTCCCCACAACATCGCTTGACAACCGATGGTGGTGTGTTTACGTCCCCGTAACTTAGCGGTTCGGCAAAAGAGACCGATAGAATAAGTACTAGGCATCCAAAGAATAAGTCCTGGGGTCGATTTACTCGACTAAAGGCGGTGCTCCAACATGGCCGCAGTCAAATGACTGAAACAAGTAAAAGAGTAAAAGAGTAATATATATATATATATATTTTTTTCTTTTCAAAGTTTCAGCTCAGAGCTGCGGCCATGCTGATGCACCACACACACACACACACACACACACACACACACACATATATATATATATATATATATATATATATATATATATGTTCATGTGTATGTGTGTGTATTTGTGTCTGTGTTTGTCGCCTCCACCGATTGAAAAAAGGTGTTGGTGTGTTTACGTCCTCGTAAATTAGCGGTTCGGCAACAGAGACCGATAGTATAAGTACTAGGCTTTAAAAAAATGTTTTGGGGTTCATAGTCAAGCTTGTGGCAGTTGAAACTTCCGGTGTTCTTGGTCCCCGGACCATATCCCTGTTCACCACTATTGGGGCGGAGATTGCTGTCCGCAAATGCGAGCCCCGTGTGTTACAGTGGAAGTTCCAGCACATCTTCCTCGCTATCCTCCAGGGTAACGCCTTTTCCATTTTGTCTGCTGGTGCCATGAGAAATGTTTCTGTATTGTGAGAAGCAAGATTCTCCGTTAACCCTAACAGTTCTATTCACCACGTATCCCAAACTAAGTACAGGGGTCCGTACATTCGATTAAAATTTCTTCAAGGCGGTACCCCAGCGTGGTCGCAATCCAATGACTGAAACAAGTAAAATATAAAAGATAATGATTCCGTTTTGTTCTTCATATACTGTGCTCTCAAACCCATGTTATCCGATGTGCCCTTCCTCTGTAGATCGATAGCAGTTTGGCTGCTATTTCTAGCACCACGTAGCTAGAAGTAAAAGTAACCAAAATGAAGCCTCCTAGTTAAACTACGTTGTAAGGATTGTCCTTGTTGTTGTTTAAGCGCTAGCCATGGCCATCCATTCTTTTAGGATCAAGTAAGGCATTGTCTAATACGTCATTTCCTTATTTAAGAAGGTCGTGTCATTTGGGGAAGTTTGGCTGTTATCTCTAGCAGATATAGTTAAGAGCAGTAGTGTTTGCAGTGTAGGCGGTGGCGGCGTGATGTATGTATGTATTTATGTATGTGTGTATGTATGTGTGTATGTATGTATGTATGTATGTATGTATGTGTGTATGTATGTATGTATGTATGCTTGTATGTATGGTTGCATTTTTGCATATATAGATGTATGTATGCACGGGTGCGTACATGTATGTATAAATGGATGTATAGATGCAGGGATGTATGTGCGTATGTATGTATTTATTATATGCATGTATGTATGAATGCATATGTGTATATGTTTGCATGTAAAGGTGTATGTATCGGCGTATGCATGTATAGATGGATGTGTAGCTGTATGTATGTACGTATGCATGTATAATACATACGCTTGTATCTATGACAGAATGTATTTATGTATGTATGTATTAATGTTTGTATATATGGGTGTGTATGTATATATGTGTGTGTATGTATTATGTATGTATGTATGTGTATATGAATGTATGTATGTCTGTATCCGTATGTATGAATGTATATATGTGTATGCATGTATGAATGTATGTGTATATGTATGTATATGTGTATGTGTGAATGTATGTATGAATGTATGTATCCATGTATGCTTGTTTATGAATTTATCATATGTATGCAATATATGCATGTATATATTTATGTATGTATGTATGTGTATATGAATGTATGTATGTCTGTATCCGTATGTATGAATGTATATATGTGTATGCATGTATGAATGTATGTGTATATGTATGTATATGTGTATGTGTGAATGTATGTATGAATGTATGTATCCATGTATGCTTGTTTATGAATTTATCATATGTATGCAATATATGCATGTATATATTTATGTATGTATGTATGTGTATATGAATGTATGTATGTCTGTATCCGTATGTATGAATGTATATATGTGTATGCATGTATGAATGTATGTGTATATGTATGTATATGTGTATGTGTGAATGTATGTATGAATGTATGTATCCATGTATGCTTGTTTATGAATTTATCATATGTATGCAATATATGCATGTATATATTTATGTATGTATGTATGTGTATATGAATGTATGTATGTCTGTATCCGTATGTATGAATGTATATATGTGTATGCATGTATGAATGTATGTGTATATGTATGTATATGTGTATGTGTGAATGTATGTATGAATGTATGTATCCATGTATGCTTGTTTATGAATTTATCATATGTATGCAATATATGCATGTATATATTTATGTATGTATGTATGTGTATATGAATGTATGTATGTCTGTATCCGTATGTATGAATGTATATATGTGTATGCATGTATGAATGTATGTGTATATGTATGTATATGTGTATGTGTGAATGTATGTATGAATGTATGTATCCATGTATGCTTGTTTATGAATTTATCATATGTATGCAATATATGCATGTATATATTTATGTATGTATGTATGTATGTAAATGGCTTCAGGCTGGCGGGTGTTGGACGTGAATGCTGTAGGGGCGGATTAAGGGTCACCGAAGACCGGAAGAGTTTTAGTTTTATTGAGATCTTGTTTTTATTTGGTTGGTTTAGTGGAGCTACTGTTAGTGGAGGCTGCGGTGGTAATGGTACTGCAGTTAGTGTTGGTGGTGTTAGGAGGTAGTACTGGGTGGTATTGGTGTAGATGGTATAATAACGTTGCTAGTGGCGGTGCAGTCTGGATGGTGGTGATGGTGTTGGTTGTGGTGGTAGTGGTACTGGTTTTGGTTGTGGTGCTGGAGCTGGTTTTGGTGGTTGTGGTGATGGTTGTGGTGATGGTGATGCTGGTTTTGGTGGTGGTGGTGGTGGTGCCGGTTGTGGTGATGATGGGTATGGTGGTGGTGGTGGTTCTGGTTCTGGTGGTAGTGGTGCTGGTTTTGGTGGTGCTGGTTTTGGTCGTGGTGCTGGTGCTGGTTTTGGTGGTGGTGGTGATGGTTGTGGTAATGGTGATGCTGGTTTTGGCGGTGGTGGTGGTGGTGCCGGTTGTGTTGATGGTGGGTATGGTAGTAGTGGTGCTGGTTGTGATGGTGGCGCTGGTTTTGGCGGGGGTGCTGTTGGTTGTGGTGATGGTGGTTCTGGTGGTAGTGGTGGTGGTGCTGCTGGTTTTAATGGTGGTAGTAGTGGTGCTGGTTGTGGTAGTGGTGCATGTGGTACAATATGTGGTGTAGTGCCATTATTGTCGTCGTTGTTGTTGTTGGTGGTGGTCGTGGTGGTGATAGTATTTGCGAGTGTAGGGGAGGTGGTAGTCGTAGTGGCGCTTTCTGAAACTGAAATGCAGTTATGTCTGGCCACTGCGAGGTCTGGTGTGGAGGAGATAAAAAAATATAAAATAAAATATAAAATAAAATAAAATAAAATAAAATAAAATAAAATAAAATAAAAAGGGATAAAACAACAGTGGATGGAGGACGGTTGGCTAAAGAAAGAACGGGAGGTTGAGGACGTGTTTGAAATGGACACATGGGTGTGGAGAGTAAGGT
>NC_142937.1:43142592-43147592 GCF_046866305.1 Octopus bimaculoides | reverse complement strand
AATGGTAGCGGTGGGAGAAATAGTAGTGATGGGAGTAATGGTAGTGGTGGGAGCGATGGTAGTGATGTGAGGAATAGTAGTGGTGGGAGCGATGGTAGTGGTGGAAGGAATAGTAGTGGTGGGAGCGTTGATTGTGGTGGGAGCGATGGTAATGGTGAGAACGATAGCGGAAATTGGAATTACATTGTGGGCATGATATTAGAAGTCCGGTGATGGCAGGGAGGGCAATATAGACTTGGTAGTGGTGGTTGTGAAGGTGGTGGTGATGCTGGAGGGGATAATGGAGATACTGACCAAAATGGTGGCGATACGATCGACCAAAAGAATGTTTCTGGATGAGTTCATTTGGGCATGTTACAATATGTAAATAGACCGAAAGCAGATATCTCCTGTAAGTTTTGAGACAGATAATCTAAATAAAAAGGTTCTGGAGTAGATTAAAATAAAATCAAAATAAACTCGGTTGGAATTTATCATATAGGCAAAAACATTAACCGTAGAACGACAACCGGCATTCAATGACTTTTATGGCGACGATAGCAGTAAGACTAGCAAAGGAAGCTTACATTACGACATCCAATACCATCGAAACCCTGTACTCATCGACATACACGAATAAGCACATTAACATGAATTAGCATTCACATACTCACACACAATTGCAATACTAAAGAGGCCGTGCACATACTATGTATAATATTATGCATATAGACACACGAACACTCCCCTCTTCTAATACATGTTCCTTTATGCACCTCACATCTGTAGTTACTGCACTATTCTTATCCTTTCGTTCAAGTCACCGCGAACGGTTATTTCACTGGCAGGAGAGTCATGTAGCAGAAATATTCAGCAATCACCCGATGTCATGATTTGCTTAGAATATTACCCATATGGTAAAAAAATTTAACCAATAACGACTCTGCCTAGAACTGTTTCCAACTACCATTCCGACTTTTCGTGCCTTTCTCATCCTGTCCATCAGTACATATTCAGCACATCTTAGTTATTTGTCAGAGAGCATTGACGAAAAGCATAGGAGAAGGCCAATAAAGACGGCGGACAGCAGCCGACAACACAAAGGCAATGGACACTCGGAGAACGAAAGACATTAGAAGTCAGTAGTACGACAAGCAGCCTAACCACATTTTAACTACTGCTACAACTGTACCAAAGGCAATAGCATTCAAAACTGTCTGACTGCATTTGCATTTTGTTTACGGGATGAATGAAAAAAAATCCAAATAGATTTCCGTCTTCTTTGTAACACACACACACACACACACACACACACACACACACACACACACACACACACACACACACACACACACACACACATGCATCTATGTATAACTTAAATAACTTAGATTGGTTTGACCATTATTGACCCAAGCCATGACTAACTCAGTAACACAACCTGGAAAAGTCTTTTAATTAATTATTTCGGGACACCATGGACGACTCAGACAGAGAGTTGTTGTTAGCTGAGACGTATCCAGGTGTAGGTGGTTTATCCGGTATTTCCTGAAGGAATTTCTCCAGGTACCGTTTGAAAGTTGTTGGGTATCTTTCTACTTTAATTTCTTTCGGGATAACATTGAAAAGAGCAGGGCCATTTGCAGTGAAAAAATTGTGTCGCAATGTTCTTATGTGATGTGACCTCGACCTTTGAAGGGGACGCATTGCATGGGGACTTAGTCTTCGGTGAATTGTAAACATAATACCGATATCATTTGGATAATATTGGTGGAATATTTTCCACATAGTGCAAATAATCTCTCGCTCACGGCGTCGTTGCAGAGAATAGGGTTTCAGCTGTTTAAGTCGAGCCCAATAATCAAGTCCCGTCATGCCACTTATTTTTTTAGCGATTGATCATTGTAGGGCTTCGATCCTCATTATGTCTTGTTTTTTTTTTGTAGGGGGACCACAATGGGCAGCAGTATTCAAGGTGGAGCCTAGCGAATCTGGAAAAGAGAAGGACAATGGTTTCATGATTGCTACATTGAAAAGTTCTGAGGATCCCTGAGCACATTCAGCGGGCAATATTGACATTTTTGTTGATGTGCGCACTCTAGCTAAAGTTACTGTCGACAGTTACACTTAAGTCTCGGATATTATCCGACGGTTCAAGTAGGTCTACCGACGATAGTATATGTGGTTACTTGAGTGTGCCCTCTTTTGCAAAGTGGACGAGCTCAAAGCTTTTCTTCGTTCAGCTGCATATTGTTTCTTTCTGCCCACTGGGTTACTGCGCATAGGTCCGATTGACTTCAATCGTTCGATCATATGCTCCCTCAATGACTTTCTGATGCTTAGAGTCATCTGCAAATATTTTAATGATATAGACAATAAAAATTAGTGGACCCAGCACAGTACCCTGCGGGACTCCGCTGATGGATTTTGCTGGTCTTGAGAGGATGCCATCAACGACAACATGCTGGGTCCTGTTTGTTAGGAAATACTTAATCCATTGAAGTAGCTCCCCACCGACTCCAGCGCTGGATTGTTTCCTTAACAGTATATTGTGGTCTACCCTGTCAAAGGCTTTCCTGAGATCAAGGTATATGACATCGGCGTTGGAGCCCTCACTTAGTGCATTTAAGATGTCATCAAAGTGGTAGAGGAGCTGCGTTAGACAGTGCCTCCCACCACGAAAGCCAAGTTGGTTGCAATTTAGAAGCTGATTTTGCTCTAGGAAGGCTGTTATTCTTGATCTCAACACCATCTCAAATATTTTAATATGTGAGATGATTGAATTTGGACTGTAGTTTACTGGGAGCGATTTTCTCCCTTTCTTAAAGATAGGAACGTCTGACTGGGAGAGAAGGTTTTAAGGGATAAAACCGGCATACAGTGATTTCCCCCAGAGATTTGCAAGAGGAGCTGCAAGTTGCTGTCTGCATTCCTTCAGCATTCTAGACGGGGACCTATCAGAATCCACTGCTGAATCAGGTTCAATTTCTTTTATTGCTGTTAAGATGTCAGTAGCGTCGAAGGTTACGTCGGAAAGGACATGCTGAGGATTCAAAGAAGCTGCTTGAGTCAGCTGAATCAAGGTAACTGAAAACAGAGTAGGATGGACTTTGCAGAATCTCAGCCATGTCTTTGGCATAATTGTGAAGGATGCTGTTTCAGTCTATACATGTTTGGATGTATGAGTGTGTGTGCAGGTGTGAATGTGTGTGTGTATGTGTGTGTATATTTGTGCGTGTGCGTATGTGTGTGTGTGTGTGTATTTATGAATGTGTGCATATATATATTTATAGACGTTATGCTTTTCTGTGTGCGAATGCATGTATGCGTTTAGAGCGTCTCTATGGATGTAGGTGTGTATGTGTATATGTGTGTGTGTGTTCGTGTGTGTGTGTGCGCGTGTGCGCACACACGCGTGAGCATATATAGATACAGATATATCATGTGCCGCGCAGCGGGACTGAACCCAAGACCACGTGGTTAAAAAGCGAGCTTCTTAAGCACAAAGCAAATATTGGACCAGAAGGCATAATTGCAAAATAGTGAAAAGCGATGCGTTATGCCGTACTGTTATTCATATTGTTAAACCCCTGGTTTGTTCTGGTCGAGAGACCTATCGTCAGAGACATTCCAATCTTGCCCATCCGCTAATTTTCCCATACGCAGGTTATCTAAGAGTACATTACTGGATGCGTTTTTCGTTTTTCAGTTGTGGTTACTTTAAGCATAATTCAGTTACACAAGTATCGGTTATCCAAGATACATGATGCAGCTGTTCGAAAATTGCAATTATTAATTCCTTCATTAATTATGTTCGGGGTTCGGCGACGGATGGTGTAGTTAGTTATACGGGGAATTTTTTTTTATTTTTTATCGGGGTCTGTAAAATAACTGGGTTTTTATATTGTTATGATGTTTCTGATGAAGCATTATAACCGCTTGTATGTATGCGTGTATGTATGTATGTATGTATGTATGTATGTATGTATGTATGGATGGATGGATGGATGGACGGATGGATGGATAGATGTATGGATGTATGTGTGTTTGGATGTATGGACGTAGGTATGGATGGATGTATATACGTATATTTATGCATACGTGTACGTGAGCAGTGTGTGAGTGCGTGTTTTGTGTATGTGTGTGCTGTGTGCTGTGTGCGTGTCCATGTGTGTGTGTGTGTGTGTGTGTGTGTGTGTGTGTGTGTGTGTGTTTGTGTGTGTGTGTGTGTGTGTGTGTCGACTGTCTGCGTAAATCGATACCGATACGTGACCCTTGTTTTCAGTTTGTGTCCAGTTTAATTTCGCACAACCGAACACTGTACACGCGCTCACTTGCTTGCGCGCGCACACCCGTCAACACACACAAACACACATAAACACACACACACACACACACACACACACACACACACACACACACACACACACACACACACACACACACCTGTGATAAATCATGCTGATCATGGAAACGACGGCTTAGGTTGAGATGAATACAAGAGTGGTTAGCCTCACGGTGTTGGTAATTAGGAAGTTGAATAAAATATTGCTAGTGACGTTGAAGAATGATAATGATGATCATGATCATGACAGTGATGACGGTCATTGTCATCATCATAATCACGATGATGATGATGATGACAACGACGACGACGACGACGACGACGTCGACGTCGACGTCGACGTCGACGACGTCGACCTATGCTACTACGTGTGCACCTCCCGTATTACTGGAAATGGTTCACAAAACACTCAGTAATTATACACGTAGCAACATGCACACTTGCAATCTCAAAACTCGGCCGTCATTCCTTGTTTTGCTCCATGGTCTGACTGGTTTCATGTAAGACGATGTTCTTCACGGACCGAGGGATCAAGCACAGATGCCATGTGGTTGCTTTTCAACCACACACGGGTCCAAGTTCAGCCCGACTGCGTGGTATCGTGGGCAAGTGACTTCTATTATAGCCCCGAGCTGACTAAAGCCTTGTGAGTGGAAACTGAAATAACCCCGTCGTG
>NC_142937.1:43130092-43135092 GCF_046866305.1 Octopus bimaculoides | reverse complement strand
ATTTTCTTTTTCAGTGGATTCATATGTTTTCGATGACGGACATTCTGTATATGTAAAAGACCATGATTTCAAAATTTTAAATACCTCCTCACCCCAAATTTTAATTTCTTAAATTTTTGCAAATTTTTTCAATCCACGTGGAAAAATACGGGGATTAAGCATATGGAAAACAAAGTTTCTAATTTCAAATTTTCTATGAAGAACTCCTAAACGGATTCACACACCCTCGCCCCCCCCCCCATCCCATAGTCAAAAACTGAAAATGAACTGCTAAAAATAACAGCCAAATGTCTGGAAACTTTGACAGTATGTGCGCGCGCGCGAAAAATTTCTACAGCTTATGAGAATGAACAGAGAAAGGTGGTAAGTGAGGGAAAAGAGGACACGAGCAAGGGTGGGGCGGGTGCGAGTAGAAAGAGCACGGTCCACAGATCGTGCCCGGGCAAGAGCAGTGTGGATAATGGTGAAGGGATATCCACGTAGGATGAAGTAGCGAGCCATGTGTTGAAACTGTGTCTCAAAGTCATTGACGTCACTGCAGAGCCGGCGTGGAATGAGGAATTGGAAATAGGGGATGGAGAGCTTGGTGCGGGTAGGATGGGAGGAGAAGTTAAAATGGACGTGGTGAGAGATGGAGGTGGTGAGAGATGGAGGTGGTGAGAGATGGAGGTGGTGAGAGATGGAGGTGGTGAGAGATGGAGGTGGTGAGAGATGGAGGTGGTGAGAGATGGAGGTGGTGAGAGATGGAGGTGGTGAGAGATGGAGGTGGTGAGAGATGGAGGTGGTGAGAGATGGAGGTGGTGAGAGCGGAGTGGTGTATGTTGACAGAAATGTCGAGAAATTCGATGGAAGAATTAGAGGCAGTCCAGAAGAATTCGAGGAGGGCAGGATGGAAGGATTGGATAAAGGAGAGGAAGGAGTCAAGATGTTCGCAAGAGAGTGAGGTCGCGCCGATACAATCATCAATATAACACCCGTATAACTCGGGAGTGAGACCAGTGAATTGTGAGAATATTTGGGCCTCAACATAGCCAACGAGCTGATTCGCATAGTTGGGGCTCATTCTCATTCCCATGGCCACTCCCGAGACTGAGAAGCTCATGATCTCATTTCCATGGCCACTCCCGCCAACGCGAAGCAGGTGAGAGAGAGGATAAGTTTGGATAAACGAAGAAGTGTGGAGGTGTCAAACTGAGGGTCTGGCCGAAGGTCAATGAAGTGTTTTAGCGCAAGAAGGCTTTCGTTGTGCGGGATCACCGTATGCAAAGATTTAATGTCGAGAGTGAACAGAAGTTGAGAAGGGCTAGAAAAGAAGGAGAAAAATTTAAACTGACAGAGAGCATGATTGGTACTGTGAATGTGTGAAGGGAGGGAGTTTACGGGGGGGGGGAGGTGACGAGGACACATAGAGAACATTTCCTTCATCAGCTGCCACCATTCTAAAACTAAGCGTTTCGAAGAGTTAGAGCAGGATGCATCGTTGGAATGGCTCTTCCCACGGACCACAAATTAAATTTGTACCATGGAAGAATGTAATGGCGGACAGAAAACAAGACAGGAAAGCGAAACAGTGAAAATAAACAAAAAGGGCTATACGGCCAGACGTGAAAAAATATGTGTATACTGAACGCTGTGAAGCAACGAACTGGAAGGAAGCGGGACGAAGAATGTTCGTGTGCGTGCTTGGCGATAGCCAAGATAAGAAAGGAAGTAGTGGCTGGACACATGTGACCAGCGAGGGGTAAGGAGAAAGAGTGGTAGAGGGAGAAAAAGGGGAGGAAGTAGAATATAGGTGAGCAACGAGAGACAGGGAGGAAGAGAGAGATATAGTAGTAACAGAAGGAAAAACGAGAGGTGGAGAAAGATACAAAGATAGATAGAGTCGCGTCAGAAATATAAAGTTCAAAACATATATATATATGTATGTATGTATGTATGTATGTATGTATATGTATATATATATAATTCAAATTTACAGAGAACAAAAGACGAAGACAGGTGAGGGAACAACAAGACACTAGAAAAGAATGGAAAAGTCTTTGATGTTTCGAGCCTACGCTATTCGACAGAAAAAGATGAGCGGGATAAAGTGGAGAGAGAACGAAAAAAAACAGAGAGAGAAAAAATGTGTAGGGACCGCGTGTGTGTATGAGTGTGTTTGTGTATGTGTGTGTGTGACTTCCCGGTATGTATGCCTCTATTGGCTAGCTCAGATCATGTGGTATTTATGCTATGAAAGCAATACCAGCCATTCTATTTTTAGGCCCTCAAGTTCGGACATGATGTTGTCAGGGTGATGGCACCAATTCAGCAGTAGGCTGCGATATAGCAGTTGACAATCCAGATATATCAGATTAAGGCATAAACAGTCAGCCAGTTTAAAGTCTCAAATCATTCGTCTTAAGCATTTGCTGCAGTAATTTACTTTTGGAAGGAATAACTGCCTTACTTATTGTTTTATTCTATTTGGGTTTTTATTTTAATTAATGTTTCTTTTTGGAATAGAGACGAATAATTAAATAAAAAATGCCGGTTTCCTGTTTGATTTTGTATAGGAATATCACCTGAAGACGATGAGAAAGAATACCAATTCAAACATTATATTAACAACTTTTCTGAGATGACTAAAATACCAGACATTGCTATAAATGCATTTTAGAACGAAACACAGTATTATCACTATGGAACTGATATACTAACAGCAGACATTAAATGCACCGATGGAGACAAATGCTTAAGTACTTCAACATGACAACACTGCTCAAGAAAGAAAGAAAATAAATAAATAAATGAAAAGGCTGTTGATGTTTCCAAATTCTAGAATGTAAAAATGTATTAGATAATATATAGTAATAGTTTAAAATAGTACAATTGAGCTTATGTAATGTCTCTAGCGTTTGTAGAATCTTAAACTGAATTTCAAAGATTTATTATAAAGGAAAATTGCATGGGGAGAAAAAGCGATGATTTAAGAGCTGAAAGCTGAAGATGTCTATATGAATATGTTATTATTGAAATTAATAGAATCAAGCAGAAATTTTTTGATGAATAAAATATAATAAGAATAATAGTAATAATGATAATAAAATGAAATGGAGGGTCTCGATAGAATTGTTTATGGAATCAAAACACAATTCAAAGAGAAAAACCACGAAGTTCAATAACGAAAACTGAAACATTAAAGAACATACTTAAACTGCAAAATAAATAAATATATAAATGAATAAAATAAAATGGAAATAAAAAATGAAAATAATAATAAATATAAATGAAAATAACGAAAATAATATGAAAGTCAAATAGACTCCCTGTACAATATTGAGGAAAGATCTATGAAAGCGAGCGTTACAAAAGAAAAGAATACATTTGACAAAACTATACATTATGTATACATTATATATATATATACTACATATAATGTATATATACGAGCAAAACAAAATAAATTTAAGCTACTTCACCAACAATATGATTATCATTGAAAAACTTTCTAAATTCATATGCTAACATGACAGCTACCAATATTTATGTGTGGTTGGTGAAAAACTTACTACCAGCCTCCGTACATGTTTTCTGACAGAACATCTTAAACACAGGCGCGCATATAGACGCTCACATACACACAGACAGACACAGACAAACACAGACGGAAACAAATATAAACCCTGACTGTCTAAACATATATAGTATTACACCAGACAAGTCCATAATATCTATCTATCTATCTATCTATCTATCTATCTATCTATCTATCTATCTATCTATCTATCTGTTTGTCTATCTAACTGCACACACATATATGTACACAGACACAGACACACACAGACACAGACACACACATGTATATGTATATATATATAATATAATAAAAATATACATATTATATATATATATATATATATATATATATATATATATATATATATATATTTTTTTTTTTAATGCATATATATATATATATATATATATATATATATATATATATATATATATATATACAAAGACATATACATACATATATATATACATAATACATACATACATATATATGTGCATATATATACATACATATACATACATATACACATACAGATAAAAGCTTTTCTCCTTTTATTTTTCTATTACAGGTTTCAGTTATTGGACGGCACCCATGCTATGACAATGTGTTTTAAAATCCATTATATTAACCCTCCAGTGGTTATTCTATCGACTAATATCAATTTAATCGAACTCGGAAAGATGAAAGTCGATGTGGATCTGAATTGAAGAACGTCAAGGGACGTAATCAAATACCGCAATATAAATTTGTCTGGCGCTCCACCGATTCTGTCATCTGCCCGAACATGGTAAATGGCAATACAAAGTATATTAGACAAAAAAAAAAAAAAAAAAGCTCAATCGCTAAGAGGTTTTGCAAAAGTTCGGTTTTCTCTCAGGAGAAATTCTTTGGGTTCTACGTCGGTTTCGATGATGAGTTTTTTCCACTGGTCTGATCAACTGAATTTCTATTTCTGAAATTAACGTACAATACTGAAACGGCTGAGTATTCCATCGACATGTATAATATTTATAAAGTAACCCTCAGGATGAATCAGCGTGACATGTGACAAGGTTGGATTGGTGAATCACAGGTGGTGCAATTCAAGGGGGGAGTGAGTGAGAGAGAGAGAGAGCGAGAGAGAGAGAGAGAGAGAGTGAGAGAGATAGAGAGAGGGAGAGAGAGAGGGGAGAGAGAGAGAGAGAGAGAGAGAGTGAGAGAGAGTGAGGAGCAACCAGTTTCGCAATGACCTTGGTGCCTTATGTTTCAAAGAGCCGGGACGAATTCTGCAAAGCATTCTATGCAACGCTGTAAAGGTTCTACAATTCATTGCTTTTGAGAAAACATTGCATCAATCCAAAAGAAATATAGTCTGTATTCAAAACAGAATTTAATGTAACCTAGCAGCTGTTTGCACATATGGAAGTAGCATACATTGATGCCACCGTCATGTACATCATCA
>NC_142937.1:43115092-43125092 GCF_046866305.1 Octopus bimaculoides | reverse complement strand
GAAAGAAAAAATAAAGAAAGAGTACTATAGACGATTTAGATCAATACTAAAAACAGAGCTCAATGCTAAAAACAAGATAATGGGTATCAACACTTTAGCTGTCCCAGTTATAAGCTACAACTACAACATCCTTAACTGGACACTAAACGAACTATCTAAAATAGACAGGAAAACAAGAAAAATAATGACAGGATATAGGATGCACCACCCAAAATCTGACATAGAAAGGCTATATATACAACGCACAGAAGGTGACAGGGGTCTTATACAGCTGGAAAACTATTATAAAATAACCACTATAGGACTGCAAAAATACCTACTCCAGAAGCAAGGAAAACTAATACAAATAGCCACAAAACACGAGCAAAATAAAAAATTGTTTTCAGTATTTAAGGAAGCTGACAAATACAAACAAGAAATCATACTACCTAACAAATACGAAGAAGAAGAAGAAGAAACAACAAAAGCTATAAAACAAATGAAATCCAAACTAAAACTAGAACAGCAACGGACCATGATAAAACGATGGCAAGAAAAGCCCCTACATGGTAAATACTGGGCTAAACTAAATGCAAAAGAAATAGACAGAGAAAAATCCCAGCAATGGTTGAGAAGCTCAGGACTCAAAGCAGAGACTGAAGGATTTTTAATTGCTGCACAAGACCAAAGCCTCCCCACCAGAAATTACCAAAAGCATATAATGAAAAGAAGCATAACAAGTAACTGTAGAATATGTGGAGATGGACAAGAAACAATAAATCATATTATCTCTGGCTGTCCAGTCCTGGCTAAGAAGGAATATATTCACAGACACGACAGAGCTGGGACCTATATACACTGGAAGCTATGCCAACACTTCTGGAGTAGGTATTTTTGCAGTCCTATGGTGGTTATTTTATAATAGTTTTCCAGCTGTATAAGACCCCTGCCACCTTCTCTGCGTTGTATATATAGCCTTTCTATGTCAGATTTTGGGTGGTGCATCCTATATCCTGTCATTTATTTTCTTGTTTTCCTGTCTATTTTAGATAGTTCGTTTAGTGTCCAGTTAAGGATGTTGTGGCTGTAGCTTATAACTGGGACAGCTAAAGTGTTGATACCCATTATCTTGTTTTTAGCATTGAGCTCTGTTTTTAGCATTGATCTAACTCGTCTATAGTACTCTTTCTTTATTTTTTCTTTCATTTGTGCATGTTGTATCCTATCTAGTTCATTGACTCCTAAATATTTGTATGGTTGGCTTTCGTCTAGTTCTCTTATTTCATTGGCTTTATCTAGTGTTATATTGCTACTTTTAACTAATTTTCCTCTTTTCAGGATTGCTTTGGCACATTTTTCTAATCCGAATTTCATATCTATTTCCTTGGTAAAACCATGTACTGTCTGTAGTAGTGTTTCTAGTTCTTTGTCATTTTTGGCGTATCTATTATTATTATTATTATTATTATCATCATTATTATTATTATTATTATTATTATTATTATTATTATTATTATTATTATTATTAATATAGAAAGGATTGAGGTAACTCCTCCTGAAGATATAGAGTCAAAATTAAAAGAAGAGTGCCATTTGTTATCTGGTGAACGATATTTCGACATCTCGTGTGTCTTCAACTGGTTCAAAAAATAAATTTGTCAATCTACTTCATTTTGGTTAATATAGAAAGGATTGAGGTAACTCCTCCTGAAGATATAGAGTCAAAATTAAAAGAAGAGTGCCATTTGTTATCTGGTGAACGATATTTCGACATCTCGTGTGTCTTCAACTGGTTCAAAAAATAAATTTGTCAATCTACTTCATTTTGGTTAATATAGAAAGGATTGAGGTAACTCCTCCTGAAGATATAGAGTCAAAATTAAAAGAAGAGTGCCATTTGTTATCTGGTGAACGATATTTCGACATCTCGTGTGTCTTCAACTGGTTCAAAAAATAAATTTGTCAATCTACTTCATTTTGGTTAATATTGAAAGGATTGAGGTAACTCCTCCTGAAGATATAGAGTCAAAATTAAAAGAAGAGTGCCATTTGTTATCTGGTGAACGATATTTCGACATCTCGTGTGTCTTCAACTGGTTCAAAAAATAAATTTGTCAATCTACTTCATTTTGGTTAATATAGAAAGGATTGAGGTAACTCCTCCCGAAGATATAGAGTCAAAATTAAAAGAAGAGTGCCATTTGTTATCTGGTGAACGATATTTCGACATCTCGTGTGTCTTCAACTGGTTCAAAAAATAAATTTGAAGACACACGAGATGTCGAAATATCGTTCAATTTTTTGAACCAGTTGAAGACACACGAGATGTCGAAATATCATTCAACCAGATAACAAATGGCACTCTTCTTTTAATTTTGACTCTATATCTTCAGGAGGAGTTACCTAAATCCTTTCTATATTAACCAAAATGAAGTAGATTGACAAATTTATTTTTTGAACCAGTTGAAGACACACGAGATGTCGAAATATCGTTCACCAGATAACAAATGGCACTCTTCTTTTAATTTTGACTCTATATCTTCAGGAGGAGTTACCTCAATCCTTTCTATATTAACCAAAATGAAGTAGATTGACAAATTTATTTTTTGAACCAGTTGAAGACACACGAGATGTCGAAATATCGTTCACCAGATAACAAATGGCACTCTTCTTTTAATTTTGACACTATATCTTCAGGAGGAGTTACCTCAATCCTTTCTATATTAACCAAAATGAAGTAGATTGACAAATTTATTTTTTGAACCAGTTGAAGACACACGAGATGTCGAAATATCGTTCACCAGATAACAAATGGCACTCTTCTTTTAATTTTGACTCTATTATTATTATTATTATTATTATTTCTTTTTATCTCAGTCAAAAAAAAAAATTGGTTTGCATTACAGTATCTTCATATATCGATAAGACGGGGAAAGAATTTTGTAATCATAATAATGATAACAATGTTTGGAACTTTATTTTATCAACCACGATTTAGATTTAGACATACGACCTGCAATTTTCAAGTAAGGCGTGTAATCAATTATATCAATCACATACTTATTAATCACCAAAACTTAAGGAGCCATCACTAAATACCGCTAAGCATTTTGTGATGTTTTAACGTATCTGTTTGTCCACCGCCCAAATGATGACAAAAACAGCAACAGCAACAGCAGTAATAATGCTTTCTTCTATAGGCACCAGGCTTGAAATTTTGGGAGAGATGATTCGTCCATTTCATAGACCGTAGTGTCCAACTGGTACTTATTTTAATGACCCCCAATGATGAAAGGCAAAGTCGACCTCGCCAGAATTTGAACTCAGAACACAAAGACAGGCAAAATGCCGCTAAGCATTTTGTCCGGCGTGTTGTCGATTCTGCCAGCTTACTGAGTTAATAATGATGATGATGATGATGATGATAATACATTCTAGAGAAAAAACAAAACAAGAAAAATAAAAGAAAAAGTAATAGCTTTTATATATATGTGTGTGTGTGTGCGTACATACATACATACATACATGCACAATACATACACATATATATATATATGTGTGTGTGTATGTATGTACACCTACATACATGCATACAACATATATATATGTGTGTATATATATATATATATATATATATATATATATATATATACATATATATATATATACATATATATATATATAACTATGTATATATATATATATATATATATATGTATATATATATATATATATATATATGTATATATATATATATATATATATATATATATATATATATATATATATATATATATATATATATATACATATATATATATATACATATATATATATATATATATATATATATATATATATATATATATATATATATATATATATATATATATATATATATATATATATATATATATATATATATACTTATGTATGTATAAAATGCCCAATACATTGTAACTGCTTTATATTCCACACACGATTTCTGATTAAATCACTTGCCTTAACAAGTACAACAAAGGAATTGGCAAATATATTCTTGTTGAATTTATTGATCATAAAATATAAAGTATATTATTTTGTTCTAAGTATCTCAGTGATTCGGTACGTCTCCACTCAGAGCTTACATAATATAAAAGGAGTAAGCTATGAAATACTTCACTTACTGTTTTCCAGACAGACCAAATCAATTAAACAACTAGGATAGCGCTTCGAAAAACCATCACTAAACCACTGGCGTAGAATCATAATCGGACTTTTATGATCATGCGATCTGAAGAGTATATAGTGATATAATGGCTAAATGTAGACAGACGATATGCGTTCGTATCGCCTGTGGTATTCAGTTTATGGAATGGATGGGATGTGAAGGAAGGGTATCAATCCTGATTGAGGAACAAGTCGCACGCTTAGGGGTGGATCGTACGCTCTGATCTCTACCAGGAACCCAACTCTCACTTGTGGATTCACGTAAGTGCTTGTTTGCAGTGGCGAACAAAGCCCAGTAAACTGCTTCGACTGGTGGGAAGTAGCTAACGGGTATGTGACTCTTAGTAAGTTAGGGCTTTCCTGCTTATGTTTATGAAGACTGGATCCGGCAGAGTCGGCAGAAGAAATCTTCATGGTTCAACGAATAGGAAAGCTCTGAAACAACACTTTGTGGAGTACTGAAAACAAGATGAGTCAAGCAAGACAATTTGGTCATCCACTGCATCGGTCTCCCTCCCCGGTCGTTTTTGGCCTGGATTGACGATGGTCACGGAAGAGAGAATGCGGTTGACGATGAGCAATTCTTCCTTACTTTAAACCTGTGGTTCTCAAACATTTTAAAAACTATGGAGCCCTTTGATTACTATTTATTCTTTACTGGACCTCCATAGCCATTAAATGTACGCAAAAATGTAAAAAAAAAAAAAAAGGAAAAAGAAGAAAAAAAACAGAAAAGAAATCCAAATGTATTTTGTGTGGTAAGTAGCTTGCTTACCAACCACATGGTTCCGGGTTCAGTCCCACTGCGTGGCACCTTGGGCAAGTGTCTTCTACTATAGCCTCGGGCCGACCAAAGCCTTGTGAGTGGATTTGGTAGACGGAAACTGAAAGAAGCCCGTCGTATATATATGTATATATATATATATGTATGTGTGTGTATGTGTTTGTGTCTGTGTTTGTCCCCCACCAACATCGCTTGACAACCGATGCTGGTGTGTGTACTTAGCGGTTCGGCAAAAGAGACCGATAGAATAAGTACTAGGCTTCCAAAGAATAAGTCCTGGGGTCGATTTGCCCGACTAAAGGCGGTGCTCCAGCATGGCCACAGTCAAATGACTGAAACAAGTAAAAGAGTAAAAGATTAAAAGAGTATAAGCAAAATTAAAATGTTTTGTGTATTATAGAAGTATAACTTATTCATTTCACATAAATTGTAACAATAAAATCTTATACGGACCCTTAAGGGCCATGAGGATCCCGGATGAGAATTATTGCTTTAAACAAAGTCACCGCACAAGTCATCAGTCATCCTTCACCCACGAAAATTTGACGGTCTTCGTCGTTTCGACGGACGACCTTGCATTACGCGCTTTTCCCTTTCTGTTAATTAGTTATCAGCCTAAGTATTAATCTGATGTGACACACCGAGAAACATGTATATCAACGATGAGAAAACAGATATTCTTTCTTCTAGCCAATTTTATGACATTTGGCTGCTAACAGTGACTCGTTAATTTTGACAAGAATTTAAATTTTACTGCACTTTCTTAAGAAAGTAAATCAGGCTATATTAATCCATTAGCAGGTGGTGATAAATCATCGATTCCACCATGTGACTGGAAACAGTAATGAGAATGAGTCTTGTTTAACAATTTATGACAATCAGCATTCTTCATAACCTGTGGGTGACCTGCGGCTGGCTCATCACTCAGTATTGAAACATCCGACGATCAGACGTGACTTTTGCGTTTGTGAAAATTTTAGCCAAATCTGAATCAAACTCTTAATACAATTATATATATATGTATGTATGTATGTATATATATATATATATATATATGCAAATATATGTTTCTCTGTGTGTCTGTGTGGGTACATATATACACGCATATGTGTATATGTGTGTGTGTATGTATGCGTGCGTGCTGCGCGCGCGCGCGTATTAAAACGAAGGCACTTACAAGCCCATTTATGTTTATCTTTGGAATTCGTCAAATATTAGCCATAATTTAATAAATATTTCCACTCTGCTTTATGGATTGAGTACCTAACTTTAAATTGTGTTTTTCTCGCTTTTCTCTTAACACACACACACACACACACACACACACACACACACACACACACACACACACACACACACACACACATGTAGGCAACGTAGGCAACCGAGAATCTCTGGATCTCATCTGTTGACGTATGTACGTATGTATATGTATGCATACATACACACACACGTATATATATATATATATATATATATATATATATATATAAATAAGCAACACGGATTTCAAAGGTGATTGCAGTACGCACGTTTCATGCTACTTCAATTTATTTAAGTAATGCGAGCATTACCTTAAATGCAATATGAAGAGCAATCTTCAGCTGCACGAAAATGCAGAAAAATTACTGTAGAAAAGACATATTATAAATGTGGCAACAATAATTTTTCTGCATTTTCGTGCAGCTGAAGATTGCTCTTCATATCGCATTTTTTGATTTTAATCACCAATCCTTTTGGGATGCGATATTCGGGTGCCTACGCATAAGGACCATATTCAACTTTGAATCTATCTATCTATCTATCTATCTATCTATCTATCTATCTATCTATCTATCTATCTATCTATCTATCTATCTATCTATCTATCTATATATATATATATATATATATATATATATATATATACATATATACATACATACATACATATATGTATGTATTTATTACATATATATGCACACACACGGCATATATGTACACATACGCACACACACCCATGCAAGCTATACAGACACGCCTCTCTATATAAGTACTTGTTCGTCATAAAAAATAACCACAGAATAAATAAAGAACTCAATACCTAGTTATGATATCGTAGATTACTATATATTTATCACAAGGAATCAGTTGATTCCTTAAAGAAGTTCCATTTTGCACTTCTTCAAAGTAATTCACGATCGACGAATGCCATGATCGACATGTATGCATGGATGTTCGTAAAGCGATAAAACGTGTGAAGAAAACCAAACAGAAAGAAGGTGGAGTTAACGTATGCTAATGACATTTTGAAATAATAACTGTTATCAGGATTTAGATTAAATTAAATGGTTAATATCAGATGCGCAGATAATAATAATAATAATGATGATGATGATGATGATGATAATAATAATAATAATAATAATAATAATAATAATAATAATAATAATAATAATAATGATAATAATAATAATAATAAAGCAATTGTAGTATATACTTAAATTGTAAGTTGTGTAAGGGAGGTAATCGCCCCAGAGAATGAAAGCAAATGGAAGTTAAATTAATGGGGTAGCTTTTAGAGTTGACGCAAAATTGCTAGACTTTGGGGAAAAAAATCCATTAAAAAAATTAGTTGAAGATCTTTGGATAAAATCATATAATTTTAGTCACTTATAAATATGTATATAATTGGATTTTCATGTATTGAATTTATTTTTCGAGGATATATTATTTTGGTGATAAATAAGCGAAATACAGAAGTGAACCATTGTAATTAAAGTAAATTAGAAGCGAAATGGAAGCAAAATCATTCGATATTGTGTGTAGGAAATTAATTGGCGAAGAGAAAGAAGAAAAGTGAGATAGAATTTATACACGCAAGCACACATATGTATGTGTGCATAGGTTTATATAGATGTATATATCTAGTCCCTTTCTATGTATTTATATACATACATACACACATGCACGCACACACACACACAAATATATATATGTATACATATGTATGTATGTATGTATGTATATACATATATATGTGCGTGTGTTCATACCTACATGCATTCATCCATATACATTCATACAGACACATACACAAATGCACATTCACACAAACACACAAACACACACACGCACACATACGAGCGAGTGTGTGTATGTGCGTAGTGATTTAAGTAATTGGTGGAAAATTTATTGATGGTATAAGCTAAGAACGTAACTTGATGTATACTATCAATATATGCATCATTGATTACTTATCTCCTAAACGATCATATTTACATACGTACGAACATACATACATACATACATACATACATACATACATACGTGTACACACACGCACACACACACACACACATATATACATATATATATATATATATATATATATATATATATATATATGCACGTATACAGTTTGGTTCAGGGTTCAGTCCCACCGCGTGGCATCTTAGGCAAGTGTCTTCTACTATAGCCTCGAACCGACCAAAACCTTGTGAATAGAACAGGTAGACGTGTGTGTGTGTGCATTTATGTGTCTGTATTTGTCCCCCCCCCCCTAACATCACCTGACAACCGATGCTGCAGTATTTACGTCCCAGTAATCTAGCGGTTCGGCAAAAGAAACCGATAGAATAAGTACTAGGCTTACAAAAAATAAGTTCTGGAGTTGATTTGCTCGACTAAAGGCGGTGCTCCAGCATGGCCGCAGTCAAATGACTGAAACAAGTAAAAGAAAAAAGAATATATATATGTATATATATATACATATTTACAAATATGCACACATACATCTATATGCACATGTGTGCGCGTGCACACACATACGCATACATATGCACACACACACACACACACACACACACATATACATACAAATATATATATACGTATACATACATACATTCATACATACATACATGTATACATACATACATACACACATACATGTAATATATAAATATATATATATATATATATATATATATATATATATATATATAATTGGATTTTCATGTATTGAATTTATTTTTCGAGGATATATTATTTTGGTGATAAATAAGCGAAATACAGAAGTGAACCATTGTAATTAAAGTAAATTAGAAGCGAAATGGAAGCAAACAGGACACAGTCGTGTGTCGATAAGCCAGCTGGAGGAGATGTCCTCCTGGGGCTAAAAGCAACAGTAACATCCACCCCTAGGGGTCAGCCACACTTAAGTGGCAATATACTACACTTTATCGTGCAGTTACTGTTAATACTTCATTTAGAGAATTAACATTGCTTGTTTTCACCTTTTCAATATCAGTGAAGAATGTCACTGGAAAAGAAGATATAAGGTTTGCCAGGTTTTTGTCTCTCTCACCAAGGTCATCAGCTGTCGAACGCCGACGAAGGGAAATAACCCTGAAATCCGGATACGTTCGTGCTGCTGGTCGAGGTGAGAGGGATAACTCCCTTGGCAAACAGGACACAGTCGTGTGTCGATAAGCCAGCTGGAGGAGATGTCCTCCTGGGGCTAAAAGCAACAGTAACATCCACCCCTAGGGGTCAGCCACACTTAAGTGGCAATATACTACACTTTATCGTGCAGTTACTGTTAATACTTCATTTAGAGAATTAACATTGCTTATATATATATATATATATATATATACATACATACATACATGCATTTTCCCTCTCCCAGTTAACGTTCTGCTTACAATATTCAAAGATTTTGCTCCGATTTTATTTATAATTTAGTCTAATTACCATAGTTCGCTTGTATATTTCGCCTATTTATCACGAAAATAATACATCCAAAGAAAAAATTAAATTCGTGTAAATCCAATTCATGCATATTTATAAGTTGCTCAATTTTCACGATTTTATCCAAACAATATCAATAGATTGCTTTTCACATTTTTAAAATTGGTTTTTAGTTTTCCCAAAGTGAGGCTATAATATTTTATCCCTAATAGCTTCCATATTAATTTTACTTCCATTTGCGTTTCGAATGCCTAACAATTATCTCCCTTTATAACTCGCGTTTTAAGGCACCGT
>NC_142937.1:43102592-43107592 GCF_046866305.1 Octopus bimaculoides | reverse complement strand
GACACAAGGTCATACACAGACGTACACACATACATGTGTATACAAACAAATATACACACACACGCAGATATACACAGCCACAGACACACAAACACAGAGCCAGCAAGACATCTTTAGCTAATTTCTTACTCTGTTCCCTCTCCGCCTCCACACACATACGTGCGCGCACACACACAACATACGCAGCCTCCAACTCTCTCGGCCTTATGTCACTTCCGTCTTCACCTCGTGACATCATTTAATAGTGACCCTTTAAGGCCGAGCTGTTTCTTCGACCATTTGATGACCGCTGCTTCAGGAGAGTTACAGCTTTCGTGAGGAAGAGGAGTGGAAGAAGGGAAGGAGTGGGAGGAAAGGGGAATAACTGAGTGGCAGGTGCAACAGACGGGAAAAGCAAATGAGAAAACGATAGATAGATGATAGATAGATAGATAGATAGATAGACAAATAGGTAGTTAGACAGAAATAGAGAGAGAGAGAGAGAAGTTGAGAGGGAGAAAGAGGGAAAGAGAGAGAAAGAGATAGAGGTGGAGGGGTAAGAGAGAAGAGAAAAAGAGTGTGAAGGGAAATACAAAGACGAGAGAAACATATATACACATAGACATATATATATATATATATATATATATATATATATATATCAATGTGGATGTCTATGAGATAAAGAAAAAGAGAGGGAGAAAGAAAGAGAGAGCGAGATGCGAGAGCAAGATCGAGAAAAGAGATAGAAATAACTCTCCCCTCTCTTTCTCTCTCTCTCTCTCTCTCTCTCTCTCTCTCAATCTCTCAAACTCTGTATATATATATATATATATATATATATATATATATGTCATTTTATTTAACCCCGGAAAAAGATATATATGTATATATATATACATGTATATATGTTATATATATATGTATATGTATATGTATATATCTATATCTCTATGTATATATGTATGTATGCATGTATATATGTATGTATGTATGTCTCTCTCTCTCTCTCTCTCTCTCTGTATATATATATATATATATATATATATATATATATATACACACATATATATATGTACCTGTATATATACATGTGTGTTTGCGTGTGTACGTATGTCTCTCTCTCTCTCTCTCTCTCTATGTATATGTATATATATATATATATATATATAGGGAGAAAGAGAGAGAGAGTGTGTGTGTGTATTTAAGAGATGGGGATATGTTTAAGAGAAAATGTTTAGGAGACAGCAATGTGTTTTAAGAGATTGATGGTGTTTAAGAGAGCCAATCTATGGGATAGAAGGAAGGGTGGTTAAGAAGGAGAGAGAGAGAGAGAGAATGAGAAAAAGAGTGAGAGAGAGAAAGAGAGGAGAGTGTGTGGATGGATAGGGATGAAGTTAAAGAGAGAGACAGGTTCGTAAGAAAGTGTGTGTGTGTGGATGTATGACAGAGAATAGGAGAGAGATATGGCAGAAAGAAAGACAGTGAATGTATGAAAGAGAAAAGTTAATGCAAGTGTAAGAGAAAGGTATGTGTAAGGGGATAAAAGTCACTGTTGAGTGTCAATTGCTTAGTGACCACTGGTCCTGTGCCCATTGATTGGCGATTATAGACTAGGGACCATTGTCAGGGGAGCATTGAGTGGGGTACATTGTCTGGAATATTTTTGTCTTGTCATCATTCACTGGTGACCACTTCTTTTTAATGGTTTGTTCTGAAGGAGGCAGCTCTTGTCGTGACCTCTGACACGAACGAATTCAACGCAGTCGATATTCTTCATGAAACAGTTTCAAGGTGACGGCTGTAAGTAAATACAGTTGGTGGGGCTGGAGCAGTGAAAGGGATTGATTGTGGAAGTTAGAAATGAACGCATGGTTAGTGCAGGCAGGGGATGGGGGTTGGAGGTTTTGACATGTCTTCTGGTTGTATTAAAGTGACCCTGGGCTGATGATTCTAGCGACCATTGAGGAGTTGAAGTAGTGAATTTCGGCAGGTGTTTGAGGAGAAAACTGAGGGCTTTGCTAGTTGTGGAGACATTTGGTATTTGCCATACAGTAAAAATTGATTTGCTTGCTGTATGTTGTTGGCACTCCGTCGCTTACGACGTCGATGGTTCCAGTTGATCCGATCAACGGAACAGCCTGCTCGTGAAATTAACGTGCAAGTGGCTGAGCACTCCACAGACACGTGTACCCTTAATGTAGTTCTCGAGGATATTCAGCGTGACACAGTGTGACAAGGCTGGCCCTTTGAAATACAGGCACAACAGAATCAGGAAGAAAGAGTGAGAGAAAGTTGGGATGGAAGAGTACAGCAGGGTTCGCCACCATCCCCTACCGGAGCCTCGTGGAGCTTTAGGTGTTTTCGCTCAATAAACACACACAACGCCTGGTCTGGGAATCGAAACTGCGATCCTATGACCGCGAGTCCGCTGCCCTAACCACTGTGCAATTGCGCCTCTACTCCTGCTGTATAGGCAGACATAAACAGATGTATATTACGACTGAATAGTTATCATATACTGGCGTCTACAGAGTAGTGACCATTTAAAGAGTGACCAGCGATCATTCACTGCTGTCTATAGTATAGGGAGTGAAGGTAGGTGACTTAGTGGTTAGGCTATTCGGCTCACGATTGTAAGGTCGTGAGTTCGATTTCCGGCGGCACGTTGTATCTTTGAGCAAAACTCTTTATTTCACATTGCTCAAATCCACTCAGCTTGCCTGTATTTCAAAAGACCAGCCTTGTCACTCTGTGTCACGCTGAAACTCCCGGAGAACTACGTGAAGGGTACACATGTCGGTGGAGGGTTCAAGCACAAGCACATTAATTTCATGAGCAGGTGATTTCGTTGATCAGATCAATTGGAACCCACGTTGTCGTAACCGACAGAGTAATAGTGTTATTATTGACCAGTGACTATTGCAGAGGGGACAATGATGGTCTATAATATTGTGACACTAAACTACAGACTTGGTGTCTATCGTTTATTGATCATTCGCTGGTGTCTACAGTGAAGTGATTATTGACTGCTGTTTATAGTGTAGCGACAGTTGACTGGTGTTCACGGAGCAGTAATCAAGGATAGTGTCTACAGTGAAGTGAACACGGACCGATGTATAAAGCAAAGAGACCATTGATTGGTGCCTGTTGCGTAGTGAACATTGACTAGAGTCTGTAGTGTAGGGATCATTGATAGACTCTTCTGTTTATAGTGCAGCGACAATTGACTGACGGCTATCGAGTAATGATCATTGACTTGTGTTTATAGTGTACGGATCAGTGATGCTCTTTCTATAATGTAGTAATAATTGGCAGGTGTCTGCGGTGTAGGGATCATCAATTGTCTATTGCAGTGATTTTCAACCGGGATCTATATGATCCCTAGTGGCCCGTATAAGATTTCGGATGGTCCTCACAAGCAAAATAATAAATTGGATCCTGTGTAGTATTTTATGAATCCATGAAAAACTTTTGCTTCAGATGTATATGTTGCAAGAAACAACTCGGTTTCTTTTTCTTACGTTTTATATACTTCAGCCTACTCAAGTGAATGTGTACTCTCTCTTTTACTCTTTTACTTGTTTCAGTCATTTGACTGCGGCCATGCTGGAGCACCGCCTTTAGTCGAGCAAATCGACCCCAGGACTTATTCTTTGGAAGCCTAGCACTTATTCAATCGGTCTCTTTTGCCGAATCGCTAAGTTACGGGGACGTAAACACACCAGCATCGGATGTCAAGCGATGTTTTGTGTGTGTGGGGGGGGGGGGGCAAACACACACACACAAACACACACATATATATACGACGGGCTTCTTTCACTCACAAGGCTTTGGTCGGCCTGAGGCTATAGTAGAAGACACTTGCCCAATGTGCCACGCAGTGGGACTGAACCCGGAACCATGTGGTTGGTAAGTAAGCTACTTACCACACAGCTACTCCTGTGTGGTAGACAAAATAGGAATTTTGAAAGAAGGATCTATAAAACTAGTTTTTAAACATCGAATGGTTTTGAAGGTCCACCAGAATAAAATAGTAATCAAAGGGGTCTATAGATAATAAATGGCTGAGAACCACCGGTCTATAGTGCAATGGTCATTGGCTGGTGTCTATGATTTAGTGATCATTGATTGTCTATATGGTAGGGATCATTGACTAGTATGTATGGTGTAGTGGTCATCGATCGGTGTCTGCTACATAATCACCATTGACTTTGATAGTATTGAACTTGTTCCATTCTCATTTAGTCCCATTGATGAACTGTGAATCCAAGACATAGTGTGTGTGTGACAGCAATGCATTGAGAGAACTAATGTATTTGTATTGGGTAGCCCGCCCGAAACTACTAATGATTTAGTGTTTTAACGTAGTTTTGTTAGCTGGAGCTGATTGTAGTGATGATAATGGTAATAATAGTAAGTGTAGTGACTGCTGTGGCATGGATTCAATTAATTGGATGCCGCTGCCCAGAAACTGTCGATTTGCCACTGTTGATTGGATGCTCAACCTGATTTGTTGAACACTATGTAATGGGACTGGAGACAAACACAGAAGAATACATGCGCAGAAATATTCTCATACACACTGAATGAGAGACCGAGAGATATTGCAATTTATTAATAGAAAATGATTGATATAAACTCGTAAAGAGAGACATGCTCACACATATAAAGTGAGAAACAGAGTGTGAGAAAGAGAAAGAAGGGTGAAGGAAAGTGTGTGAGTGAGAGAGGGTGGAAGTGATCAAAAGATCATCACAACAATAGAAACATTAAAGCGTCTGATGTCAAATAAATCAGCGTCGAATCAGTGAAGTCAAATAAGCGGCGCCAAAAACGGCTGCGCTAAAATGCCTGATACCCACCATGACAAAGGTGTAGAAAAGGAAAGATACAAATATTTTCTGAAGAAATCTCTTGGTGCCTCTCACGTTCATCACCGTTAGTTACATACGATACCCTCTAATTGCTTGGATTGGTGACATACTATTCTCCAGTTTGTTTCCTCCAACAAGAACGAA
>NC_142937.1:43090092-43097592 GCF_046866305.1 Octopus bimaculoides | reverse complement strand
ATAATTTTGTGATTGTTCTTTTTTTTTTTTGCAATTGGTATAGATTTGAAAAGTTAACGCTCATGCTCCTAAACATAGGTATTTGACTTAATTTTTTTACAATGCAGCCGTCCTTTCACTCGGAATTTCGTCTGTCTTTTGAACCAAAGCTCTGAAGAGACTTATATAAATGGATGCGAATTGTTTATAGATGAAATAATGTATATAGTCGAAACAGATTGTTGGCTTTTTTGGTTTAAAAATTTTTTTTTTATATTATCGTATCTTATATTATATTTATAGTATATTATGTTATATTATAATATAAATAAATTATTAGATTGTCAATTGAATCTCTCTATTTAATTTATTGTTTATATATATGTATGTGTATGTGTATATGTATGTATGTATGTATGTATGTATGTATGTATGTATGTATGTGTGTGTGCATGTTCACGTGCATTATGGATACCCTTATACTTCATGATATAGCCCTCCTAGTTTTCCTTATTTTCTTCTACAGATATTTATATTTAAATAAGTTAAAATGTTTGTCCTTTCTGATTTCCAAAGCAGACATATTGTTGGAGCGCAGGCGGCTTGCATCCAAATCCTTAAAACTGCTGGATTGTTTATTGCTTTGAGAGGTACAGTCTCTAAAATCATATTGACATGACAAAACTAAGGCAAAACTTGCTCTGGGAAACATTATTCTGTTAGGAAGGCAAGGATCATAAAGTGATACTGTAGAATAGTGAAACGTACTATCTAAAAACCATCTAACTATAGTGGAAAACGTGACAACAGAGCTAAAGCTCCACCTTACCACCTCTGTATCAACCAAAACCTTCGTCTTGAGTTCCATAAAGGTCGATACCACAGAAGGGCTGCAATTGCTAAACTACAGTCTCCTATCAACACTTGTTGATGAGCTAACACTTGGTGTCAAGATGATCAGAAATGATCAATGACTCAAAGGAACAATGTCATCTTCTCTGATGTACCATAATTTATCTTTTTTCCTACTTCGGGGTAAATTTAAACCTGGTGACGGTTCAAAGAAACCTTCATCACTGACAGTTTGGCACTTATTGTGAAGCATGAAGCTCTGTGATGATTTGGGCTGCTGTATCAAGGAATTCGCTTGGCCCTCTAGTAGATCTATTTTGACTTATCATATCCATCCTGTGGTACAAATATTGTTTCTTCGTGATAGTCTAATCTTTCAGGACGATAGCTGGCGGATCCACACAGCTGATCCACACAGCTATTCAAACAATATATGAAGTGCATAAAATGAAGTAGTCCATTTGGATTGGAAACGCCACAATCACCGGATCTCAGTATAATCGAAAATTTATGGAACAATTTGGAGCAGCCAATGCGGCGCCACTCCCCTCTGCCATCGTCGCTGATGGAGCTAAAGCAGGTTTTACTTGAAGAATGGCTCAAAATTCCTCTAACAATCGTTCAGAACCAGTGGAAATCAATTTCTTGACGTATTAATACATGATTGATGCCAAAGGTGGACCAACTCCGTAATAAATAACAAAACTTCCATTTAAGGTGTTTTTATTATTTTGTCCGACTTTCTCTCTCTCCCTTTCTCTTTCTCTCTCTCTCTCTCCCTTTCTCTCTCCTCTCTCTCTCTCTTTCTCTCTCCTTCCTCTCTCCTTCCTCTCTCCCCCCTCGAGCAATCGATTGATCAGTCTGCGTGTCAAAATCTTTCTCACACTCTCTTATTCTCTATTCATCCATTCCTCCATCCATTCCTCTATCTATCTATCTATCTATCTATCTGTCTATCTATCTATGTTATTATAATTATTACAAGAAGAGAGATAAAGATTGAGAGGGAGAAAGAATGAGTGAGTGAGAGAGAGAAAAAGAGAAAGAGAAAGAGAGAGAGAGAGAGAGAGAGAGAGAGAGAGAGAGAGAGAGAGAGAGAGAGAGAGAATCATTAAATATTTTAAATTGAGATATTTAATATCCTCTGTAGGTTCACCTACATTTATCTGATATATATATATATATATATATATATATATATATATATATATATATATATATATATATATATATATATATATATATATATTTATATATATATATTCGCAGACATGTATGTATATAGGTAAATATGCACACATATAGACACACGACTCTCTAAGTATGACATAAGTATTTATTGAACGTTTTATACATAGAATTCTATGAACATAGATATTGAGTTGTCAAATTCGTTCGTTTCTTTCCAATGTTATTTGAATAATTTTATCGTAGTATTTTTTTCTTTTGTAGCCCTATTCTTCTTCTACAATTTTTGCTTATCGTTTTTGAAATTTGAATAAAATTTACTTTTTTTCAGAGATATGATACTGGAAAGCTTAGTAGGAAATAACATTTTCGACATCTGATTCTCTTCGCTTTCCATCAAGGTTTCAAAGCTCGAGACATTTGTTCTGTGTACAGAGAAGGTGCTGTTACCGAAAGAACTGCACAGAAATGTTTCTTTTTTTATGCTGCAAAATCGGAAATTCAACCTCACAGACATTCCGCGTTCCGGCCGACCTGTTTAGTACTATACAAATCGATTGAGTTCATCCACGAGAATTCACGCTAATACACCAGGGAATTAGCCTCGCAGATGGGATGCCTGTTACCTTCAATCGATGGGTAAGGTCCAAAAATTCAGTGCATGGGTGTCACACGTTCTGAACGAAAGATACAGATTTCTGCGTCCTTCTATCACCGCCGGGCTGTTCGAGGACACAGAGAATTCATTACCACAACGTCAGTGGTAATAAAAAAAAAAATGCGTCATTGCATCAATATGTAGCAGAAGGAAGGATGGCTGAGTCCTGAGAGGTAAATGACATCTCGAACCATGCTAGAGCTGTAGTTTAGTAAGATGGTTTGCATTTTGTGGGATTGGAAAGGGCTAATCCTCTATGAAATGCTTGAAAGCAACAACACGTTCAAAGCAGAGTTTTCCTTTCAACGAGTCAAAAAGAGCTGAAACGAACCGACTAGCGACATGGCGTACTTCTTCACAATGTTTTCCTCCAGGTCGCTAATTTGATCACAAATTCTATTCGAGAGCCCTGTTTGGGAAGTTCTACCTCGCCCGGTTTTCTCTTGATATTGCACCTTCGGTTTGTCTCTTTTTTTTTTTTCGGTCACTCTTCAGTAGTCTCTCAGGCGTGTCGCTCAACAATGACGTGGCTCAATGCATTCTACGAGTCAAGGCCCGATGACTTCTGCGGTCAAAGCTTTGGTAAGCCAGTGGAACGCTGGCAAGAAGTCATGAACAATGAAAGAGAATATATTATCGACTCATTTGCTAAAACTGTTGACAAAATATAACGATTAAAATAAATAGAAAGAAATAAATGAGGGAATTTATCTGACACACCCACCCACACACCCACACACACACATACACACACACACACACACACACACACATTTGTACATATATACACGGCTTTTTAATGGATGCGGTATTCCACTCATCGTTCTAAACATACGACGACCTAAACATATAACAATTTAAGCACATGATGCTTTGTACATGTGATGTAGTCTAAAAGCGTTCATTAACTTCCTCTTCCACCTGTTAATTCTGATTCATAATAAAAAATTGAAATGTTTCATGTCATTTTCTTCACAACAATCAATCTAACTTTTTTCATCTTTTATCTTAGTGCTTTGCGCACCTGTCTATCTCTTTACACTTCTGCTCGGTTGTCGTTTCAGAAATAACACCGTTGCTAACATTTATTTTATTTTATTTTGTCTTCAGAAGTTCCGTTTGATGAGATAGATGGATAAAATGTGATATACTCCTAAAACATCCTTCATTAATTTAAGACATCATCATTGAAGCTAATGTTGTTTTTAGTGGCTTTGCCAGTCATATAAGATTTGCCGCACCACCACCACCACTCTTCACCGCCAGACAGATAACTTAGCAGAAATATTACTGATTCCCTGAATCTTTATAGTAAGATTAAACAAGCGACCGCTTTAGCAATTTCTCAAAGCCATACTTTGTTAGAGATGAGACAATCGATTTAAACGAATCCGGTATGTAACTGATTACTATGTTGACATCGCTCTGTCTGTCTGTCTCTCTGTCTATCTGTCTATCCCTTGCCTGTCTGTCTGTCTGTCTGTTACTCTTTCTCTCTCTCTCTATCTCTCTCTCTCTCTCTCTCTCTCTCTCTCTCTCTCTCCCCGGTAGATTGAAAGATAAATTCAATATGATTGAATTTGAACATTGAAGGTGGATGGGTGAAACTAAAATCTAAAAAAACATACACGTTGTTGCTTTAACGACAATCTGTTGTTGTTTCAAAACAATTTGTACATCCGAACAACTGAATACTTTTTATAGTTTTCTAGGCAGACGACATGTAACAAATTCGTTGTACTCTAATGTGATTTAAATGTTTAAAACTTCATGTGACCGAATGAATGCAAACTGCAGTCAGTCCGTCCTTTTATCCTCTTCGGAACTATCTCAACCTTTGTGTGAAACCGATTGGTAAAGTGGTTGATATAAGAATACAATATTGTATTTTATTATTATTAATAACAATTCTTTCAAATTTTGGCACAAGGCTAGCAATTTTAGGAAAGACACTAGCTGATTACATTGAGAATCCAGGTAAAAAAGTCATAGGTAAAAAAGTCACGGAAAAAACTCACAGCTGTTTTGTCCGGTGTGTTCGAGGGGTTTTGTTCTAGGGGGGTTTTGTCCGGATCCCATAAATTAGTTGCGACTTTTTTCCTGTGACTTTATTACCGGTGACCATAAATTAATTGTGACTTTTTTTCCTAGCCAGAATTGTGACTTTATTACTGTGACATTTTTTTCCTGTGACTTTATTACCGGTCACCAACATTGACCCCAGTATTTGACTGGTACTTATTTTATCGACTTGAAAGGCTGCAAAGTGAAGTCGACATGGGTGACATTTGAAAGTAGAATGTAAATCCGGAAGAAATGCCGTTAAGCATTGTGTCCGGCGCCATAACGATTCTGCTAGGTCGCCACCTTCCCATGGCCATTAATGATGTAAGGAGAGTGAAACGATTTCCTTTATCTCTGCATTGAAACTTTATGGTCGTGTAGCCAAGTTATGAACTTAAATCTTGTACTATGGCGCTCATGGAATTTCATTTATAAATGACTTACTAGTTTGATAAAAGACCAAAAATATACAGAAGATAGGATTAAGTGACACTCATGCCTTTCTCAAGTGCATCAATGGTGTAATCAAAGTAGCGTTAATTGAGAAACGAAACTGGCTTGCACTCTCTATTGTCTCTTTCATTCGGCTCTTACAAGCGACTCCCCCCCCCCCCCCTTGGTACCTTCACTCGTGCTCTCATTTGCTTCTTTTGCTCGGTTTCTTTATTCCACTCTCTCACGCAAATTCCTCACTCATATTTTTTGCTCAGTTCTTTCTCGTGATTCACTCAGTACTTTCAGTCAGCTCCCGAACTCAGCTCAATCACTCAAATCCCTTATTCGGAATTTACCTCGTATTCGACGGTGTTTATTAAGACAATTTATAACAAAAAGATTTGCTATACTAGCAAGAGAGAAAGAGAATGAGTTTGAGTGATGCTCATATGTCTCTCAGCGAAATTATTTGGTTAAAGAGAAATGATTGATTCCAATTGGAAGTTGAAACGGAATCTTACACTTGGCTTTAACAGAGCCTACATCTACTTATAACTCTACTCAGTTAACAACTTCGTTACTACACTCACCTTTAAACTTTTATCAAGCTAAAATGTATTTTACTGAATGCAGATGTAGTCTCCCATACTCATCTCTATACTATCACATACGCCTCTACTCTATCCTGACTTCTACTCTGTCACATTCTCCTCCACTTTATCACACTCACCTCTGCTCTGTCACATTTAGCTTTACTCCTTTACACTCACCCTTACTCTACCGCACTCAAACTTACTCTACCGCACTCACCTTATTCTACCACATTTACTGCTGCAGCGTCAATCTCATCTCAACTTTACCATACTCACCTCTCTTCTCTCACTTTCAGCACTGCTCTGTCACACCCACTTCTACTCTAACACGATCACCATTCTCTCTCCCCCACCATACTCACCACAACTCTACCTCACTCAACTCTACCACACTCACCTCTACCCCGTCACACTCACCACGACTTTCACATATTTACTCGAATGAAATAAAGTTAAATATCACTAAGCAAAAGACAAAAACAGAAACAAAAACAAGCTATGATTTATTTATTTTAGGAATAAAAGTAAAGTTTATCTGACTTATAGATATGGTTGTTGTCAAGCCCCTGGTCAGTTTTCAAAAAAGAAAATATGTAAAACGTAACCTTTATTCTACAATGTATTTGCTGTAGACTTTTGTTTTGTAGACTCAAGTTAACTCGAGCCGTCCTATGATATAAAACATTCAGTTACGACTGTTTTATCGTATGGGTTGGTGAGAGGTGTATAGAACTACATTACGTGTCTATATGTCATTTTCTCATCTAAGATTGTATAACGTGATTTAAAGGAGATTTGGCTGCTATTTCTGGTAGGTTGAGCGATGACACAGATGTTCTCTATTGACTCACATCCTCTTTGTTTTTAACCAGCTTTGCAGAGAAAGCTTCATGGTTTAACCGCAGAGTCTGTTAGTTAAGTGGTCTAAATGTGCGTTCATTAAACATACGCATGTAAATTATTTACAACATATTCGACAAATGCACTGTCTTGGCAATTTAGTTAACACCTATACTGCGGAAATCAGACATATGCACTAAAAAAATCCATTATCTTTATGGAAAGCAGTCTTATATACCAATGTATATTTTGTTGAGGAATTTTTGTTGAGATACGTCATATTCATTGAAGCAACGTGGCTTGCAGAAAATACAGTTTTTTTTTCATTTTGATAGATATTTAATATCATTACTCTAATAATGATGAAACTTAATTTCGCAGTTAAAGGGATAATTCATAGTTAAAGTCAGAATCAGTGGTTTGTGAAGCCCACCCAACTTTTTTTCCGTCTTATTTTCTGTTCACTTTTAACTGGTCTCAGCCGAGAATCGAAAGTAGAATCCCGCCTCTGTCTTGTTCACATGGAACTCACGACCGACCATAATCTAACAATTTATTGTATGAGTGTTCTTTTGTGCAAGAAACTTCTTATGGATAATGAAAGGGTTAACAGACAATTACAACAGTTCTTACACCGCCGAATAAGAAAAGTTGGAACCACACAGCTAATTCAGCAAGTATAATTGACAACGCAATGAAACAGCACTATCATCTGATGTCGTTAGATCAGTGAAACACCTTTTATAAGATTATAAGCTCCATTATTGCTAATTAAGACACTTATCTGTCCGGATTAAACTCGCATTTGCAATCAAATGAATCTGCATGAATCCTAAAGTGTCTGTGAGTCAGTATATAAGTAGGGAATTATTAGTTCTGTTAAAGAATTAC
>NC_142937.1:43077592-43087592 GCF_046866305.1 Octopus bimaculoides | reverse complement strand
GAGTGGGGCAGTGAGGAAAAAAATTAATTTTCCACTTGTGGTTATTTATCAACCATAGCTACCATGAGCTGGTTTCAGCTGCCGTGACTATCTCCTTGGTGGATTTCTTCAGTGGTCTGGATTTCAGACTAATCGTTTGCATAAAATGGTGCACCGATATTGCTGGAAAGTAGCTGCAGCTGACTTGAATAAGGAGCGAAGCTGCATGTCATTCCTTGGCAAAAGCCTCGCCGATCAAGTCCTGATATTTGGGCATAAGCATTCTGTTTTGAAGCACATAGAATCTACAACTCATAAATATGTAGTTGTGAAGCTAGCTGTAAAGATGTGATATAAGGAAGAAGTCACTAGCTTATGCCGGATGATAGATATCTTTTGCCGGATGATAGATATCTTTTGCCGGCTTCGTGTTACAAGAACAGGAATTAAATACTACAGAAACGTAAAAAGAAAACAACTTATATTTGGCTTTGTTCTTTTTTCCGGGCTTTACTTATTAGATTGTGGCCATGCTGGTGCAGCACCGTCAGTGTTTTACTCAAACCCACCAGAAATTATTCCAGTCAGATAATATTCTGCCGCGCGTGTGTAATTACCGAACCACTAAGGTACAGGAAAAGAAAAGGGATGAAATATTTATAAGGAAACTGATTTTGAGATCAGTGTAAATTTACATACTGACGTAAATATGCATTCACGCATAAACACAAGCATATACATTTGCATACATACTTACATACATACACTACATACATACATGATCTATCTATCTATCTATCTATCTAGCTATCTATCCATCTCTGGTTTGGTCCGGACCTCCAAACGGAGAAGAACTGGAACGAGATAACGAGTAGGGTGGTCACTCTCGCCCGGCAATGGGCCGAGAGGAAGCTGCCCCTAAAAGGTCAGGCGGAGGTGGCGAACACGTACATCGCGTCCGTCATCTACTACCACCTGACCGTTGTGCCTTGTCCCGACCCTACCATCACCAAACTAGAACGCAATCTCTTCCGCTTCTTGTGGAAAGGATGCGTTCCGATGGTTAGGCGATCCGTTTGCTGCCAACACCCGTTAAAAGGAGGGCTGGACATGCCGTGGTTGATGATGCGCAGACACACGCTGAGACTGCGACATCTCCGGCTCTACGTAGACGACGGTGAACTGGTGTGGTCGCCGTTTGTGAGGCCTGCTTTCCCGCAGCTCGTCTCCATGACCGAGCTGCAATCGTGGATCAAAAAGAGGCCAAGGAAGGGCGAATGGCACTGCGAGTGTTGCGTTGCTCTCAAGCAACTCTGCCGCCCCCGGTCGACCTTGAACGACTTCAACACGACCAAAGCATTCTATAGGGGATTAGTGGAGGGGAGGTACGACGACAATCTTGGTACGAACCTGGGCCTCGACGAGGAATACCTGACCCGCCTGTTCAAGATGACTTCGGGCCGGGACCTATGGACAACGTCCAGAGATCTCTGACCTGGCAGTTCTATCGAGAAGCGTTACCCATTCGGAATAAGCTCTACAGGCATGGCTCAAGAAACAAGGGGCCGACCTGTCTGAGATGCGGTTAGAGGGACGAAATCGTCCTGCACGCACTCGTACAGTGTCCAGCCATTTCCGACCTGTGGGCCTATGACGAATGACTGCTATCGCGTGTGGGACGAGTCAGTTTAACAACCGAGTCTATCGTGAATATTGTCGCGCCTCCTTCCTTGAAACGGGAAGGAAGCGCCATTATCATCGTACTTGTGGCTATGGCGAAAGAAAGTGTATGGGACGCGTCTGAAAGGTCTAGAGACAAACACTTTCCTCTCTGGTGAATCTCTCATCAATTTCTTCAAGTATCACTTGAAGAAGAAGGTGAGAGTAGAGAGGGAAGTTTTGTTTAGTGAATGTTTAAAAAAAGATGGGTGAATGTAGCAAGGATGGTACGTGTGAATGACGGAGCCCGCTTGAACATAATCCTATGAACGAACAAAAAAAAAAAATGAAAGGAAAAAAGAGAGCCACTTACTGTAATGTGTTTTTTTGCATGATAATATTGCTCAAGTTACCCGTGGTCTTTTCCGTAGGCTTTTCTTTCCACGGATAAACCTAATCTGTTTTCCCTTTTTACATTGACATTTCTGTGATACACGGTCCCTATTGACCACCCTCACTTTTTTCACGATCCCTTTTGATCGGAATTCGACCCACTTTTTTTTTCTTTTTCTTCTCTCCTTCTTCCCCAAAAGAAGATCTCTACTTTGTATTTTGTCCCCTCTGTGTTCAGCCCTGTGTGGCCAATAAAGAAACATATCTATCTATCTATCTATCTATCTATCTATCTATCTATCTATCTATCTACATATCTATCTATCTCTTCTCACGGACGTGCTGTCACATCGGCTGCGAAGGTAAACGTTTATTTGACCTTTTACTGTCCACATTTTGTTGGAATTTTTAAATAATTTTGTTGCGAAGCACCTAGGCTTCATTTGTGTGTATTTTCAAGGGCAGGAATTGACCCCCAGGGGCAGTTTCGGCCCTAGCAAAATACAAAAATTTCCTTCTTGACATTTGAAAAATGTCGAGAAACATAATTTTGGAACGCTTGTCTTGTTCTTTTGACAAGCATTTCCCGAGGCTTCAGATGCCAGAAGAGAAAAAAGAACAGAATAGCGCGTGCTCATGCAGTGACAGGAACGCAGTTGCTGTAAACGTCACAAAGACTGTGAGTACAGCTACTAACAGCCCTCTCACCACCACCACCACCACCACCACCACCAACACCAACAACAAAAACAAAACTGTAACCAAGGTTACAAAACCATGCGTAAAAACCGTCACAAATGTCTCTGACGTAAGCACCACTGCTGCTGACGCCATCATCACCACCACCAACGACAACAACAACAACAACAACAACAACGACAACAACAACAACAACAGCAACAACAAGGAAGTAAAGTTATCGGCCTTCAGCAATGACACCATCACCTGTTCAACAAACTCTGCTGCCACTACCACCACCTTTGAACCAGGCAGTACATACACCAACATAAACAAAAATATCCAGAAGAACATGTCCGCCAGCACAACAAAAACAAATTTCGCAAATGCTCTAAAGGAAAAAAGAACAATAGTGACATTCACACAAAAACAAATAAAAGACACAAAATCCCTTCTTACGAAAGAAGGAGATGATGTCAGAATAAACATACCAAAAGATATTATAGAAATGAAAAACAAAAAGTGCATCATTTATAAACTGGTAAACACAAAAACCAGACGTGTAGAAAATGTTAGCACAGATAAAATTGAAGTTTGTCTTAGAAAAATTTGGCCTTATCAGAATCATGTCACCTGGGGAAGGAAAATTGGAACGGTGCAAGTGAGATTTCTGGATGCAAATTTAGCTAAACAATTTTCGACACTCTCTCTCCGCACAGATGACTTGGTAATGATACCGAGTTATCTAGGACAGAGAGTGACCAAAGTTATGATAAAAAATGTGCCATCGGAGGTGGACACCCAATGGCTGATATCGGCCGTGTGCCTGGAAATGGAGGAGGCAAATATTTTGGAGATTACGGTCGGAGAGGAAAAGAACTGGGGAGGGAAAAATCTGGAAATCCTTCTCCACATCACGGAGGAGGCTTCACAGAAAATTCCTCCAAACATTAGATTGGCAGAGGACCACAAGCTGTATGTGGTGGTAGAGGGCAGGCGACCTCGCTGTTACCTATGCAACAGCGAAACACATCTGAAAAAGGACTGCCCTCTGGCCGCTAAACAAAAACAACAACAACAACAACAGAAGCAACTACCAAATACCCCCAACAGAAAAACCTTACTACTAACACCACCAGCAACACAAAAAACAACAACAGAAATAGCAGCAATAACCACAACAGAAAAGACAACAGAAACTGCAAAAACAGAAGAAGAAAAAGAAAATTCCAAGACTGCCTCTCCCTCCCCCATATCACATACACCACACATAAATAACAAGCAGCCAACATCAATAAAAGCAGCAACACAAACATTCACAGAAACACACACAGACACACAAAATTTGCCGTTACCTCTTTCTGACTCCTCAGATCTCCCATCATCCGATGAAGAGAGTGGGGAGGAGTGGAAAATAGCTACGAAAGGAAAGAGGAAGCGCAGTAAGAAGAAAACAAAACAAAATACAAACACAAACAAAGCAAGGAGATTCACATCTCCCGAAAATACTACTAACACCAATAGTAATATAAAAAAAACAATGCTAACAGCAATAGACAGTACAAACACAGAGTTGATGAATTACATCAACTCTAAAACAAACATCACAAATAACGATATCAAAACCAACAACCACCCACGTACAACACCGCCAAAACACATTAAAATTATTCATGTAACACCAGCATTACACAACACAATAAAATCCCTCTACCCCAACTCGGTAGGGGGATTCCAGAAATATTTGTGCAAGAAATTGTACAATAGCCTCCTTGGTGAAAAATCCAAGGAGGAAACAAAACTTTCTAACGGTAAGTAACTTTCTGTTCTTTTGTTTTGTGCTTTAAAGCACACGTATAAATAGAATCATGGTGAAGATTGGTTGTGTGAATGTGCGTGGCTTAGGGTCCCCTTGGAAACAAGGGTACCTCTTAAATGACATCAAGTCACACAATTTGGATATCATAGCCATTAGTGAGACCAGACTCCATGAACCGCGGGCCCTAAAGTCCATGTTTGGCGGACAGTTTAACATTTATTTTTCTCCCTGTCTGCCGAGGATGGGCGGTAGTGGCACGGCGGTTCTTTTTCGCAAGAGTCTGGATCTCCAAGTAAAGACGATATTTACGGACCCGGAGGGTAGACTGGTTGTCCTAGATGTGGACGGCAGCGATGGAGGCGCTTTTCGGTTGCTGGCAGTTTATGTGCCTCCTTTAACAGGTCGGTCAGACTTCTTTCGACGTCTAGAAGTATTCCTGGGAACGTCTCGTCCCTTACTTTTAGTGGGGGATTGGAATGCTACCTTGGACACGCATCTAGACTACGTGGGGAGTGACAAAACTAGAAGGGGATGCAAAGGCCTCATAGACCTGCTCAGACGCTTCCAGTTGTCTGACAGGTACCGACTCGACCACCCAAATGTGCCAACGTGGACTTGGAGCAACCGCATTGGGTCGTCGAGATCGTATCTAGATAGGATAGTGTGTAGGACAAGAGATAGAGATAGTTTAGGATGTCCACAGTTCCACATAGTCAGCTACACGGATCACAAACTTGTGACGTGTACGCTAGACTTAGATAAGGCACATAGGCAGGGTCCCGGTTACTGGAAACTAAACGCGTCTTTCCCGTCGAGACAGGTTTTCAGAGACCGGATTAGCACGTTAGTAAAGAGGGCTTTGACGGGAGCCATCGTCAACAACAAATGGTGGTTTGCCCTCAAGAGAGCAGTAAGGGCGGAAGCAATAAGGTATAGCAGGGCACTAGCTGTAGAGAGGAACAGAGAAGAGGGGGAGCTAGTGATAAAGTTAGAAGAGGCATTGCGAAGTGGCATCGCATCCGACGTTTTAGCGGCGAGGTTGGCCCTCGACCAACACTTCAATGCTAAACACGAAGGGTGTGCTGTCAGGGCAAGGATGCGTGCTCTGAGGAATGAAGGTGTTGGAGCCGCACGAGAGGCCCGGGTGGCGGAGGCGCAGAGGGGTAACAGAGCCACCATCCGGTCTCTGGTAGACGAACAGGGGCGCGAATTGCTCGAGCCGAGCAAGATGTGCGAGGCGTTTCAGCGGCATTTTGCCCGACTGTTCGGGAGGAGTGGCGAGCGAGAAGGCAGGGTGGACTTTAGTGCCTACCTGCACAGCTTGCCACGACTCTCGGCAAGAGAGGCGGAGTGCTGCGAATGGGTCATCACGGCGGAGGAGGTGAGGGACGCGATGGCGGGTTGCTCGACGGACAAATCTCCGGGTTTGGATGGTCTGCCCTACGAGCTTTACAACTGTATGCCAGACTTGTTTGGAGAAGTCTTGGCGGTCGTGTACTGCAACTGGCAGCAGAACGGGAGCATTCCCGGTTTTGTGAGCCGAGGAGCGGTAACGCTGCTGAAGAAAGATCCAAACAAGGGGGACGCCATAGATAACTTTAGGCCCATCACTCTGCTCAATGCAGACACGAAAATTTTGGCCAAGGTGTTAGCCAAGCGGTTGGCGCTTGTCATCGAGAAACTGGTCGGCACGGTGCAGACGTGCGCCGTGCCGGGTCGGAGCATCCCTGACAACCTCCATCTGATGCGCTACATCATAGAGAGGGTAGTTAAGGAACCTGGCATGGGTGGGGCCCTGATCAATTTGGATCAATCCAAAGCTTTCGATAGGGTAGACCATCGATACTTGGAGGCCGTCCTCGAAGCGGCCGGTTTCGGTCCCGTTTTCCGCGGCTGGATGGCTGCCTTGTACACAGGCATCCGTTCGGTTGTTCGCGTCAATGGACGTCTATCGGGACCCTTCGACATTACACGTTCGGTTCGTCAGGGATGCCCCCTGTCGCCGCTCCTGTACGTATTGACTCTCGAGCCACTACTGCGGAAGCTGGCGACGCTGAGGGGCATCCCGCGAGAACTGGGGTGCGGGACGAGCGTGTCGGCATACGCGGACGACGTCACCGTCATAGCGTCTAGCCACGAGCACATCGAGCTTGTCGGCGAGACGCTGAAAGACTACGAAGCGGTGACGGGAGCGAAAATCAACCGGGATAAGTCGGTGGGTTTGCTGCTCGGCACCTGTAGAAGCAAGCCCATACCGTCCGGCAGCGCCTCAGTAGTGGGACGCTGGACGGACGGTCCGGTCAAGTTGCTCGGAGTCTGGTTCGGTCCGGACCTGCAAACGGAGAAGAACTGGGACGAGATAACGAGTAGGGTGGCCACTCTCTGCCGGCAATGGTCCGAGAGGAAGCTTTCCCTAAAAGGTCGGGCGGAGGTGGCGAACGCGTACATCGCGTCCGTCATCGAATACCGCCTGACCGTCGTGCCTTGTCCAGATCGCGCCATCACCGAAATGGAGCGCATCCTCTTCCGCTTTTTGTGGAAAGGAAGCGTTCCGATGGTGAGGCGATCCGTTTGTTGCCAACACCCGCTGAAAGGAGGGCTGGGCATGCCGTGGTTGATGATGCGCAGACATGCACTGAGACTGCGACATCTCCGGCTCTACGTAGACGACGGTGAGCAGGTGTGGTCGCCGTTTGTGCGACGCGCTTTCCCGCAGCTCGTCTCCATGACCGAGCTGCAGTCGTGGATCAAAAAGAGGCCGAGGAATGGCGAATGGCACCGTGAGTGTCGCGTTGCTCTGCAACAACTTTGCCGTCCCGAGTCGACCTTGAGCGGCTGCATCACAACGAAGTCATTCTATAGGGGATTAGTGGAGGGCAGGTACGACGACGATCTCGGGGCGAACCTGGGCGTCGACGAGGAATACCTGACCCGCCTGTTCAGGACGACTTTCGGGCCGGGACCTATGGACAACTTCCAGAGATCCCTGGCCTGGCAGTGTTACTGAGAGGCGCTACCCGTTCGGGATAAGCTCTATAGACACGGCTCGCGAAATGCGGGGCCGACCTGCCCGAGATGCGGTCAGAGCGATGAAACCGTTCTGCACGCACTCGTGCAGTGTCCAACCATTTCGGAGCTGTGGGCTTATGTCGAACGACTGCTGTCGCGTGTGGGACGAGTCGGTTTGACAACCGAGTCTATCGTCAATATCGTCACGCCTCCTTCCTTTAAACGGGAAGGAAGAGCTGTATTTATCGTACTTGTGGCTATGGCCAAAGAATGCATCTGGTGGACTCGTCTGAAAGGATTAGAGACAAATACTTTCCTCTCTGGTCAATCTCTCATCAACTTTTTCAAGTATCACTTGAAAAGGAAGGTGAGAGTAGAGAGGCAAGTGTTGTCTAGCAAATGTTTCGAAAAAAGATGGATACATGTAGCAAGAATGGCACGTATAAATGACGAAGCCACCTTGACCATGATTCTATAAAACGTTTTAAAATTTTGTAAACAGAGAGTTACTCACGTTTCTTGCTTAAATAAAAGAAATTTTATTTAACAAACTGTAACGCTAAAGACCGAGGTTACCGTGGTCTTTTCGTAGGTTTTTCTTTCCACGGATAACCTCCCCATTTATTGGGAATTTTTTGTATTATTTCGTATTTTTTGTAAATACCCCAAACGTTTTGCGATGTTTTTTTTCATCGTTGTCCCCACTTTTGTTTTTTTTTCTGCTTTGTTTTCGACCCCCTCGAAAAGAAAAACTCTACATTTGTATTTTGTCCCCTCTGTGTTGAGCCCTGTGTGGCTAATAAAGAAACCTATCTATCTATCTATCTATCTATCTATCTATCTATTTATCTATTTGACCATTTGTCTATTTATTATTATTCTGCATAGCCGTAGTAGTACCTATAATTGATAGTAGGAAGTCCAATATACTAATGATGCACAACACACATAAACTCCAGTAGCGAGATAATATGAATTCATCGAGGTCTTCTCTGGATCTCAAAGCACAAGGTAAATGCACAGCATAATATTGGTTTTAGATTTTGGCACAAGGTCAGCTATTTAACGGGAGGGTTAAGTCAATTTCATCGATCACAGTACTCAATTGCTACTTATTTTATCAACGCCAAAAGGATGAAAAGCAAAGTTGACCTCAGTGGAATTTGAACTCGGAACATAAAGACGGACGAAATGCCGCTAAGCAGTTTGCAAGCGTGTCAATGATTCTGCCAGTTCACCGCCTTACAGAGTATAATATTCTTTTCTAGTCTAGGCACAAGGCCCGAAACTTTTGGGGAGGGGGCCAGTTGATTAGATCGGCCCCTGTACGCAACTGGCACTTAATTTATTGACCCCGAAAGGATGAAAGACAAAGTCGACCTCAACGGATTTTGAACTCAGAACGTAAAGGCAGGCAAAATACCGATAAGCATTTATTTCTTTATTGCCCACTGGGGGCTAAACATAGAGGGGACAAACAAGGGCGGACAAAGTTAAGTCGATTACATCGACCCCAGTGCGTAACTAGCACTTATTTAATCGGTCCCGAAAGGATGCTAACGACTCTGCCAGTTCGCCGCCTTCTTTATAGAGTATGATATTAAATGACAAATGATAAAAGGAGAGTTACATAATCACGCTATCATTGACTTCTGGATGCACAATTCCTTATCTGTATCACAAAAACAATTGTCATTTGTTGCTGCTATAATAATAATAAAAAAATTATGTTGTATGACATTTAACATACCTACATTTGTCTATGCTTATGTAAATGTCACTGGTCCTTCTGACTTGGTCATTCTCGTTTAATTTATACAAATTTATTCTTGAACTATGTTCTCTATTCTTTTTACATATGTCCATGTCCCGTGGCTACTGGAGATAGGCTCGGTCATTTGTCATTCTTATGATATCTGCTGAGGCAGAAACATGTGCCCACGACTGTGTTCTTATATCCAGACAATAAGCCAGTTCTTTTCCTTAATGGCATATCAACTTTGGAGAATCCTTGATAATTGAGATTATTATCCCTCCTTATATGGAGCTGGCCTCCATTGCTATGTGGGTGACATATCTAAGGGGATAATTTTAATAAATTAAGAATTATGTTGTATGGTATTTGATATATCTATGTCTTTGTTGTTCATATATACGCTACTCCATTAATTTTCTTAGCAAGTTTTTTCTTTTCTTTTTTACGTACGTGCGCGCGCGCACACACAGACACACACACGTACAGGCATTATAAAGGCTCTGACGTGAAACGCAATTAAGCGAAGAAAATATTCAGTAATGTTAATTAGATTGCAAGTATATTTATAAAACAAAGTTCACTCCTTATTTGGGTTGTTTTCGTTCCCGAACATCAGGCGATTAGAAATAAGAAATATCATAGTAGTCATTGCTGCTTGTGGTTTTGTGAAGCACAAATTACTGAGGAAAAAATTACGCGGGTTCTTC